>NW_006290772.1:313756-322559 GCF_000327345.1 Myotis davidii
TGGGAGCCCACAGTCCACTCCCATCTGCTCTTATCTGCCCCATCTAGGGCAGCCATTGGTCTTTCATTGCCTCTGCAACCACACAGAGTGCAGGCCCAGGTCAATCCCATTCCCACTAGAGCCAGTGCCCAGAATAGATCCTGGAGCTGAGCAGTCAGAGCCACACCCCCACGGCCCCCACCTCTGGGGTTAGGGCTTTCATGCCCAGGGGAAGCTCTTGCATCTGGACATGGACTTCATGAATGACAGTGCCCTTGGCATCTGTCACCAGATGAATCACGGGTGATGTCTCCATGGGCTCGCCTATCACCGATGATGATGTAACGGTCCCCATGGCGGAGGCACCAGACCCTTTAAGGCAGAACCAAGAAGAGTCCTTGAAGAAGCCTCCCTGACCAGGGCAGCTTCAGGGCTGGAACAGGGAGCCTTCACCATGCTGACCTGTATGCGTGTCCTCTTTGCCAACAACCACATCCTTGCTCATGGTGAATCGGATTTTTTCAGTGCATGGGGTGAGAGACTTGAGGTGCCGGGTCAGTGCACCTGACTCCCGGAAGCTCTTTCCACACTTGGCACATTTATAGGGACGCTCATCTGTGGAATGGAGTCAGCTATGGGTAAAGAAGGCAGGCCTGGAGCCATAGCCTCCCACCAGGAGGCAGGGGTGCCCCACATACTGAGCTAGCTCACCTGTGTGCCGCCGGTGGTGCCGGATGAGGGAACCCTTGGTCCGGAAGGAGGCCCCGCACAGCTTGCACTCATGGTCCTTACGACTGCTGTGGGTGACCATGTGGGCCTTGAGGATGCTACCCTGAGAGGGAGGGGCAGCGAGGCTCAGGCAGCTCCCTGGGCAGGAGGCCTGGTCCCCTTAGCTGGCACGGCCCAAGATCTGGAGGCCTGGTCCCCTTAGCTGGCACGGCCCAAGATCTGGGGCTCACCGTCTTGAAGGTCTTGTGACACAATGCACACACGTAGCGGCCATCCTCGTTCACTAGCAGCTTGAGCTGGGCCTGTTCACCCTGCCCGGCCAGCCCGGGCCCCTGAGGATCGGGGCTGCCTGAGGCCTCTGCCATCTCATTGTCGCCTGGATCCACCTCAGCAGCCACAATGACCTCTTTGATGTGTCCACTGTCTAAAGAGAAGCAGGTCAGCCTGAGTCTCAGGATGCCGTGGCCCTACCCCTCCTGGGATCCTGGCCCAGGAATACTGCTGGGGTATACTGGAGCTGCTTGGAGAAGTCCCAGGCCCCCAGAATGTATCCAGTGGAGACCATGGTGAACAAATGCCCCCTCCCCTAAGCCAAAAGGAGTACAGCACTAGATGTGCACAGGGGTCCTACCACTTCTAAGGGCAATGGAGTACCCAACACAGAGACAGTGGGCAGGCCAACCCAGCTCACCGTAATCTATCCTGCTTGCTGCCCCAGCTCCCACTAACATAAGAAAATGCCTCCAGAGTCACCCACTAGCATCTATTTTGAAGCAGGCAGGCGAGGAACCTGGCCTCAAAGTGAATGCTCATGAGACACCTGGGACAGCCTGAGGTTTCTGCACCTGTCGAGAGCGTTGAAGAAATCTGATAATCACCCTGGCCGGGTAGCTCAACTGATTAGAGTGTCATCCCAATGTGAGTTCTATCCCCATTAAGGACACATACAAGAATCAACCAATGTGCCCTGTCTAGTGTAGCTCATCCCTTGCACTGGGAGGTCGCCAATTTGATCCTGTCAGGGCACATGCTCAGATTGGGGGCTCGACCCCTGGTAGGAGTGTGCAGAAGGCAGCCGATAGATGTTTTTCTCTCACATCAATGTTTTTCTCTCCCCTCCCCTTCCTCTCTCTCTAGAATCAATAAAAACATACTTAAAAAAAATAAATCTGACAATGTGTAAAGCTAAGCTGTAAACACTTCACAATTTCTGTTCATAAAAATGACAGTTGGAAATGGTTGTGAAACTGCTTCTTTGAAGCCTCAATCAAGCTGGCACCATGTTTTGACAAGTCATTCCCTCCAAACAGAATGGAAGCACAACAAATAAGGGCCCAGCCAGTGTGGCCTAGTGGTCGAGCGTCAATTTCTAGTCAGGACACATGCCTGGGCTGCCAGCTTGATCCCCAGTAGGGGGTGTACAGAAGGCAGCCGATCGATGATTTTCTCTCATCATTAATGTTTCTGTGTCTCTCTCTCTCTTTTTCTCTCTCTCTCTCTCCTTCTCCCTTCCTCTGAAATCAATATTATATTAATAAGAAGAAGACGATAAAGCATGCCTGATGCTTTATCTTTCCTCTACCCCAGAATGTGTCATACAGTAGACCAAAGGTTCAGGGAAGGGGTAACAAGTGAAATGCAAGTTTGTTTCCCAAGAGGAGGCAGGAGTGGGTATCTAGCTGCTAATCGGCCCCAGCAGCCTCCGCTGACCATTCGAAGACACAGAACTCTCAGCCCTGGGACAACAGCAGATGGTAGTTTAGAGTCTGGCCAATCCTGGGCTGTGGACCACTGAGCAGCTAACACCAAGGGGACATTGGGGCACCCAGGATGCCTGCAAAAGGAGAAACTCCCAAGGATGTAAGAGAGGCGGGGTGCCCACAGAGGAGCCCAGAGCTGCCGAGCTGCAGGCATGGGCAGGCTGGAGGTCAGGGCGGTGGGAAGACGCCTGACTGAACAAGGGTCTGCCGCCCGTAGATGCTGCCCAAACACAGAATTTGTTTTTCTTTTTTCTTTCTTTATTTTTCTTTTTTAAATCCTTACCCAAGGATATGCTTTTTTGATTTTTAGAGAGAGAGGAAGGGGGAGAGAGAGAAACATCAATGTGAGAGAGAAACATTGTTCAGTTGCCTGCCATATGTGCCCTGACCAGAAACCGAACCTACAACCTTTTGGTGTACAGGACAGCACTCCAACCAACTGAGCCACCCAGCCAGGGCAGGGAACTTGTTTTTCTATGACACCACCCACCCCAGAAACCAAACACCAAGCCAGGGCTGGAGCACGGCCCCACCTCCCACAGGACAACATTCCTATCCCAGAGTGGCACCAGGTGAACTTCCCTGTCCACAGGAATCTCAGGGGGAAAGAGCATGGAGACAAAGACAGGTGTTCCATCAGCTCCCTGAGGTGGGGCCTTGGCAAAAAGCCTGCTCCAAGGTTCCCCTCCCCCACTCTCCTCCTCCACCCCTTCCTTCTACCCCAGATGGTCCTAAGAGCTTCCCAAAGGCACATTCTACCTGTTGCCCAAACTTCCTGTCTAGCTCCTCAACCCACTCATGCACCTGCCAAGGTCTCTGCCCAGCAGGCTCCCCAGGTAACCACCATTCCCTTCCAAATTTCCCGAGGCAGCAGGCTCAACCCAGCCTTCCTCCATACCCAGCACCTCCCCCCGCCCCCAACTCTCTTCACCTGCCCCAGCCCTGGACTACCTTTTGAATGTCCCCTTGCATTGGCCTGTCCCCAATTAATGAGTGTGTGATCCAATCCAAACATCTCAACACCCCTCCCCTATTGTACATCAGAAGGTACTTTAACTTAAAAAAAGCCATCAAAGCGGCTGATTTGGCGTTGTATGCTCATAAAAGCCTTGTGAGAATCAGGTCAGGAATCACTACCCCCACAGGGAGTGAGCACTGGGGAGTAGAAGGCCAAGGTCGGGCAGCAGATCAGGGCCAAGCTGGAGCAGCAGATGCACCCCATGCATACCCACCCGGACTCTCCAGAGCCAACTGTGGGGGGAAAAGTAACCAGGGGGGTAGCAGAGAAGTAGGGAAGATCCTCGGGCAGCCCAGGCAACATGCTTTCCCTTTCCTGGCAGGGGAGGGCCTGGTGCCCAGTGCTCAGTCCTCCCATAGACCTTGCCCGGGGGAAGGTGCACACCAGGCCTCAGTTCCTCCTGGGCCAGGCCTTGCTCTCGGGGAGCAGAGGAGTGTGGGCAGCAGAGGTTCCCAGCCTCCAGCCCTGACCACTGATGGCTCCCAGGTCAGCGACACTTCAGGGCTGAAAGCCAGGAGTGGACACGCCCAGTGGGGCCAGCTTACCAATATCAGGTGTGTGGCTGATGTCCGGTGTCAGAGCAGCTGCCTCCACAACTATGTGGGCCAAGGTGATGGGCTCCTCCGGGCTTGCCACGGCCGGGACCACCTATCAGTGGTGAACAAGGACAAAAGGAACTCGTCTGTGAGCTCCCGAGCTCCCTTGGTTTGGGGAGTGCAGGCTTGGTTTTATGTCCATGCAGGATGGCTGGGTGGAGGCTCTCATCTCCCCCAAGAGACTCACTACTCTGAGCCCAACTCCCAGCCTGGCCCGGGGTGTCAGCCCCATCACTCTAACACCTCTGGCCCCTGAGGAACACAGCACCAAGCACCCTCAGGGAGGACTCCAGAAGGAAGTGATCAGAGCTCCAGCTCGAAGCTCAGCTGGCTGTGCAGGAATGAAGGTGGTGAAGGTAAGCTATTACACCCCCAGCCCCAGCCAGGGGTCACAGGAGAGGGCTCTGGGAAAGTGGGTCCAGGGGCCTTCCTAGAGGAGAGGGCACTTCCGGGAGGGGCAGGTACAGAGCATAGGGTCGGAGTAAGACAACTCTGGGCCCACTGTCCCCGAGGCTACTCCCTGTAGTGACCTGAGGCAACTGACTTGTCTTGGAGCCTCCTTTCCCACTTCCTTCCGAGGATGACAAGAGTGCCCACTGTGCAGGGCGCTACGGGCCTTAACTCTGTGTGTACAGCCCCAAGCACACATGGGGTGCAACAAAGTCGGCCATTTTTATTAGGGGGTAGCAGGATCCAGAGCCATGCTCTGTTTGTGGGATCCACAAGAACTATCTGTACAATAGAAGACAGGCCAAAAATACAAAAACCACCATGATACCCCTGAGCCAAGGCAGAACTCTGGGCCACAAGAAAGGAGGGACCACAGGCCCCAGCAGCGTATGCTTCAGCCAGAGGCTGCTGAGAAGGCCGGGCCATCCAGGAAATCCTAGAGCACCACCAGGCTCTTGGTGGTAGAGCCAGATGCCCCCTCACCCCAACAGAGGGCAGTCCCATCCGGATGGCTGAGCCACAAGCCCGGCACTGAGGTGTCTGCCACCCACTTAACCCTCCCTCGGCTCAAAGTCACAAAATCGGATGCCTGCTCTCTGCCTGCCCTGGTGTCACTGGGAACCAGCTGCACAGGGCTGTCCCCGCATGCCACCTCCTCCTCATCCTGCATGTGTGTGGGTGGTGGGCTTACCTCCTGGCCCAGCAGCGCAGCAGCCGCAGGGGTGGCAGGCAGGGCCTCCGGGGGAGCCCGCTGGCAGACCTTCTGGAGCTTGTGCTGAACAAAGTCCTCCAGAGCAGTAAACTCCGCCTGGCAGCGGCCGCATCTGTGCACATCGTCCTCATCTGTAACAAGCCTGCGGTCAGTGGGGCTGGGCAGGGCTTCCAGGCCCTGGCCAAATCCACCCCAGGGTGGCATCAGAACCAGAAGTGCCCTCCCTGGCCCTCCCAGAGGGGCTGAGAACACTCTCAGGAGCCCAAGGTGCAAGCCCCATCCTCTGGAGGTCAGCCTCAACAGTACACTTAGGCTGCAGGAATCCACCCAGGCCGTCGTGGCCAAAGCCCCCACCTCAGAGACGAGGGGAGGGAGGCTCAGGGAGGCGGACATGGGGAAGAGGCATTTGACCAGTTTGGGGACAGTGGCTTATAGGGTTTGCATGTGACCTTGGGTACCTCAATGACCACATCTGGGTCTGTTCCCTCCTCTATAAAATGGGCTGACCCAATGCAGAATACAGCAGAGGGAGAAGAGGTGCTGGTGCCCACAGGGCTCTGGCTAAGAGGCCGGCCCTTGGCAAACACAGAAGAGGGGGCACCCTGACCCCTAACTACTCTTCTCTCACTCTGATTTGGTGCTTCCTTGGTGCCAACAGGCAGCACCTCCCTGCTCTGGTGATGACACCCAGGATGGAACCTGAGAGGGACTCCACGCCTTAGGGCCACAGCACCTGAGCGCCTCACCATCTGGGATAACCAGCCAGTAGTGCCTGCCCCTCCTGCTCACCGAGTCCCTACCACATTCCAGGCACCTCACTGGGGATGTTACCAAATCCAGACAGCACCCTGGGGAAATGGAAATTGCTATTTCCACTCTAGAAGAGCAACTTGGGATTCAAGAACATCCAGCTGGTGACTGTTGGGGCCAGAACCTGAACCTGAGGGTCTACTCCAGAAATCCCACTGTTTAGACAAAGGGATGGGGAGGTGTTCCCTCTGCTTCTGTAAAAGTCTGCTAGTTCCCATCGTCTCATATACAGCCCCTCATTAGGGTCAAACCCAGGCCTGGTGCACAGGGGCGGTCAATGTCTATTGAATTAATGAGCAATCAAAGGGCCAAACCACCGCCATGACTCGCCTACAGGCCACCTGACGGAGGGCAGTCCCATCCAGATGGCTCAGAGTCACAAGCCAAGCACTGAGGTGTCCGCCACCCTTTTAACTCACTGAGTCTGACTCGGCACCAGGGTACTGAGGGTTGAAGGAACTCCTGCCACAGAAGGGGACACACCCAGCCCATGTGACCCTGAGACAATGCCATGGGCAAGCCCAGCAGGGCACAGCAATCTCCAGAGAGACCTCCTCTTCAAGTTGGCCCTGCCCCTACTGGTACTGCCCCTCCCCAAGCTGGAATAAGGAGTAAGAAAAAAACTGTACCAGGAATATGAAGGCTGTAGGGAATATGAATGCTGTAGGGACAATGGCCACCAACCCAGTATCACTAGCTGAACCCCCTCCTGCCTGGCCCAGGCTACAGCCGCATGGGACAAGCTCAGAGGGCAGAGGCCTTAGTTCCATCTCCAAAAGCTACTTCTCCGTGAATGAGCCTCAGTGTGTCCCAGCATTGCTCTCAGTGATTCACATGCTGTTTTCATTCTCACCACTGCCCTATGAGATGGCAGCACACGGGAGCGAGTTGAACGGTCTCACAGTCCTGGAACCCAATCCCGTCCTTGCTGCTTACTAGCTGGGTGACTTGGTCACTTCCACATTTTTGAACCTCAATACTCCTCACTCACAAAATGGGAATAACCACAATAATAATAGTGTCCAGGGTTGGTGTGAGGATGAAAAAAAGCTGATACAGGTTAAGTGCTTGATACCTTGTTATCAGCAGCATCCCCATTTGTAATAGGAAATGGAGCGGTGTGTGGCCACCTGCCCGGGATCAAAGAGCTAGAAACGGGCAGGTCCGGGACGGAGCCCGCAGGCTGGCTGCAGTGCACCGGCTCTCCTCCCCAGGTGCCAGCTGGACAAAGCCCAAATCCTGGAGAAACCCGAGGCCCCGCCCTCCTGGAGCCCCCAAGTCACACCCAGCCCGGGCCCGGCGGCCCGTCAGGTGCAGTGGGAGGGGGCCCAGGGGAGAGCTGGGCTGGCGGTGGAGGCGGTCGTGGAGGTCCATCCGGACAGCCCCGAAGGCTTGGGCAACTGCGAGTATCCAGGAGTCAGCACCGAACCCACGGGGATGACTGGCGCCCCGCAGGCGAGGCCCGAGAGTCCGAGGAAACCGGGGACTCGTGCAGGTGTCTGAGGGGTCCCCTGGGAGAGAAATCGGGTCTGGGAACGTCAGTCGCGCCTGCAGCTCAGGTCATCGGGGCCTCCGCCAGCCCCGGGCAGAGTTGCCCCCACCCCGGCCACACCCCGCCGCATCCGGCCGTGTTACCTTCCTCGCTAAAGGGCGCCGGGAGGCCGAGGAAGCCGCCAGGGGCTAAGGCCGCCGCCGACGCCGCCTCGACCCCGCCCTCGCCCGCTTCCCTCCTGGCTTCGGCCCGGGCTTCTGCCGTATGAGCGGCCGTCACCCGCACTGCCATTGCGCCCTCCATGTCGCAACGCGCCGCAGGAAGATGGCGGATTTACGACCGTGTCGTCATAACAACGGGCCGCGCCGGAGCGAGGAAGACGACGCCAGGTTGGCGGGGCGGGGCCAGGGTGAGTTTGATGGACAGGTGGAGGGGCGGAGCTTATAACGAGAGGTGGTGGGCGGGGCTTCTTATGGGGGCTGAGTTACCGTGGAGCGGACTGACAAGCAGCGGGCTGGGTCTGGAAGAGGGCTCTTGGGTTTGGTTTAGGAAGGAAGGGACGTAGCTGTGCCAGAGGAAAGCGGAAGGCTGGGGCAGGCCTGGAAGGAGCTGGGCTCGTCCCGAAAGCGGCATCTGGACTTGAGAGCTGGAGTATAGGGGCGAGGTGGCCCGGTGCGCCACCCGGCCAGCCTTGAGAATGTGCTATGGCCCTGGGCACCACGCGAGGACCCGAGCTCTAGAGGGCCGTGTGGGGCCCTCTGTCCACCACCGACCCCCTCAGGTGTCACAACGTCCGTCCCTTGTGGGTTGCCCGGGTCATGGAGTAAAACTGAGTTTGGGATGGCTCACGCACAGTTAGCTTCACTAGGCCTCATATTCTTTTGTATATTTTTTTAAGTTGTGATAAGTACATATAAAATTTAACATTAGTGACATTTAGAACATTCGCAATGTTGTGCAACCATCACCATCATCTAATTTCAGAACTTTTGTCATTTCAAAAGAAAACCTGTACCCATTAGCCATCATTCTCCATTATCCCCTTACCCCAGCCCCTGGCAACCACTTTCTGTTTCTATGGATTTACCATTTCTGGACATCCTATCTAATAAAAGAGAAACATGGTAATTGGCATACGACCGCTACCCTTCCCATTGGCTAATCAGCAAGATATGCAAATTAACTGTCAGCCAAGATGGCAGCCAGCAGCCAGGCAGCTTGAAACTAACATGAGGCTTGCTTGCTTCAGTGATGGAG
>NW_006290772.1:323949-328028 GCF_000327345.1 Myotis davidii
CACAGCTCCTGAATCTCAGAGGGAAGGCTGGAGTGGGTGGGTGGGACTAGCTCAGCCGGGGGCAAACTACGGCGCGCGGGCTGGATCCGGCCCGTTTGAAATGAATAAAACTAAAAATAAAAAAGACCGTACCCTTTTATGTAATGATGTTTACTTTGAATTTATATTAGTTCACACAAACACTCCATCCATGCTTTTGTTCCGGCCCTCCGGTCCAATTTAAGAACCCATTGTGGCCCTCGAGTCAAAAAGTTTGCCCACCCCTTAGCCACAACAAAAAGTTTGCCCACCCCTTAGCCACAAGTTGGGCTGATGGCTGGTGAGCACAGCAGAGGTGGCAGGGAGCCTCTCCTGCCTCCGTGGCAGTGCTAAGGATATCCGACTGTGGATATCCCCCAAGGGCTCCTGGACTACTAAAAGGCGCAGGCCAGACTGAGGGATCTGCTCCCCCCCCCACCCCCTCCAGTGAATGAATGTTGTGCACTGGGCCTCTAGTTTTATATAAATAAAATTACACATGTGGTCTTTTGTCTCTGGCTTTTTTTTTTAATTATTTCTTTTATTGATCTCCAAGAAGAAGGGAGAGAGAGAAACATTAATGATGAGAGAGAATCACCAATCAGCTGCCTCCTGCACACCCCCCACTGGGGATGGAGCCAGCAACCCGGGCATGTGCCCTGACCGGGAATCAAACCATGACCTCCTGGTTCATAGGTCAACACACAACCACTGAGCCACTCTGGCTGGGCATCCTCTGGCTTCTTTTGCCTAACACAATGTTTTCAAAATTCATCTGTGGTAAGCAGTAAGACAGACATGAGCAGAGCAAGGGCTAGGTACAGGCAGTCACCAGGGCAGGAAGCCCTGGGTGCCAGGCAACAGACAAAGCCCGGGAAACAAGGACCTTGCCCTCAAGGTAACCTTTCCTCCCCTAGCATACTGCTGATCATGCAGTTTAAACCCTCCGACCTTCCATATCACTGGTCACAGTGTTCGGACCCTCCCCTGACCTTGCCTCCCCTGGCACGTTGCTAGTCATGGAGCTGGGGGTTGGGGTGTGAACAAGGGGACTGGAGAATAGCCGTTAAGCATTAACCCCGGGGGATAACGTCTAGGCTTCAGTTGTATTTCAGCTACAGAAAAGCAACAAAACCTGGCAGCTGACCTCAGGACCAGCTGCACTGACTGATGACCCCCTGCCCTGGCACCTGCCAATCCGTGGAAACCCTGACCCTGAAACGATACACCTGTAAAGTTGATGAGTATTCTATTGGGACCTCCCCTGGTATTGCCCCTAAAACCCGCGCCCTTAAAAGCCCTTAGGGTGGAGGACCCAGCTTGCTCTCTCTCCCCTGAGCATACCCTCCACCTTTCCCCTCCCATGCCTCTTCCCTCTCCCCCCAAAGCATGTTACCTCCTGAGCCCATTTCTTCTGCCACTCACTTCTTCCACCTCTGTGATTTTCTAAATAAATGTTCTCTCATAGTTTGAGTTTGGGCTCTGAATTCTTTCCTAGCCAGAACTCAAGTACCAAGGTTGCTGAACCCAGGTACAGTCTGACCCCACCGGTCTAACACCTGGTGCCATTCTCGCCACCTCCAACACATCCGGGTTGTTGTATGTATCAGTACTTGATTCATTTTTATGACTGAATAATTATATGGATACATCACAATTTATTTATCCATTCAGTACATTTGGTTTGTTTCCACCTTGAATGGTAAATGGGAACCTGGGCCGCTTCCCATGTTCCAACTCTCCTTCCCACCCTATTGGAAATATAGTGATGACCACCTATAAGTGGACTGTGAGACCTTGGCCAGAAGAAATGCCAAAGAGAAACTGCTTCTGTATGTGAGCCAGGATTGTAAATAGCTAGTGTTTTGATCTCACATAGCTTATGTGCGGGCACATCCCTCTCGCCCTGTGTGCCCTGTTTTTCTCTGTTTTTTGTACTCCATAAAACCTTGTGTTGGGAAAGTCTGGGTAGCAGCAAAACAATAGCACCAGCCGACCACTCCCAGTGCGGCCTGTCTGCAGGCCAGATGGGACTTAGTGGGACAACTTCACAGGTGGCAGCCAGTGTGGTGGCAAACTTCACTGGTTGGTCTCGCCACTGGTATACACGTTAAGTCCTAATAAACCCATGTCTTTCACCATCAGTCCTCTGAGTTATTTCTTTGGAATTCACAAACAATATACTAAGGTTTTCTGGGACCTCAGCACTTTGTATAACAAGTCCCAAAGTGGAAACAACCCAAATGTCCATCAACTGGAGAAGAGATCAACAGGGGTATATTCGTACAATATTCCACCTGACAACTCCGGATAAAAAGCGGCCATATGCTAACCTGACTAGCTCAGGGAAGGCCTGCATGGCGGCCTTGCAAACTCAGAGACCTAAAGTAACCACAAAAGTTACTTTGTGATAAATACACATAAAATTGTATCTATGGTAGCCTGAAATTAAAACTTTTTAGCTAAAAAAGTGTGTGGTGGGTAGTCATGTCCTAGGCCAGCATCTTTGCTGACAAAGGTCAATCTTTACCCTAATTGAGCCTGTCATTGTCTTTTTGCATCTGTGATAACTTATCTTTGGAATGTCCAAGTAATTTTCCTTTTTCTGGACCCCTCAAAGCACAGGCACCACTCTGTGGAGACCAAGACCATAAATCCCCTCATTGTTACTGAGTTTATTGTTGACTGTTAACTATCCTTTACCCACCTGTATGTAAAAGAAGTATGTGTCTGTCATTTTACTTTTTATCCAATCCCAGAGGTTCCGCCCCCTTCCCCAGCTTTCTCCCACCTCCCTAATCTACTACCAATGGATTTCATGTCACCCACATACATCTCCTCTTTTGATTGTAATGCATAAAATAAGGTGCAAAACTGCCATTCTCCAGAGCATTATCTCAATCCGTTGAGATTTTGCTCCCGGCAATTGATGACAGTTTGGCTCAAATAAACTCACACAAGTTCTTCACAGGTTTGAATGTTTTCTTAAGTTGACACAGCTAAAGCGAAACAAAAACACTAAGAAGGAAGCATTTCACAGACATTATGTTGATCCAAAGAAGCAAGAGCCAGAAGAATACACACAGTAAGATCTTCTTTTTAAAATGGTCCAGAACAGGCTAAGGAGGCCATGACTTCATGGTGATAGTAGTCAGAAAAGAGGCTGGTGGAGGGGTCTCCGCTATTGGCTGGATAGTGGTGTGAGGGAAGCTGAAGTGATGGGAATATTCTGAATCTTGATCTGGGTTGTGTTTACACAGGTGTCTAGGTATGTAAAAACCCCATCAATCTGCATACTTATGATTTATGCAATTTATTACACATTACACCTCAATCAAAGATAACAATAACCTAATAATAATGATGATGACCAACTAAGGACCCTAATTCCACTGCCTCGAAGTTACTGGTTCACAAAACCACCAAGACCGCAGGGAAAGAAAGCATTTTTGGAAATGACAACGCAAGGCTTGTGAGGAAGGAGTTAGTTCCGAAGTGGCTCTCGGGAATGGTCGTAGTCTGTCCGCACGCTGACACTGCGTGCGGAGAATGTCCAGTGGGAAGGACAACGCCCGGCCCAGCCCAAGCGAAGGTGAAGACGTAACTGCCTCCGAAAGGGGAGCAGCACCCCACCCCTACCGGGCTCCTGCGGAGAGCCCCGCCTGCACGACGAGAGAGAAGCCAGCCAATCAATAGCCTGCCCGATTGAGGGTCATTCGATGAAGGGTCTCCGTCACCTAAGCTGACCACGCGCCTCCAATGAGCGAGCTGCCCACTGAACTGCCCAATAAGCAGCGGTCTTACGTCCGGCGCCGGCTCCCCGGCTCCGCAGCGTTTCCGCAGTCAAGGTTCCACTCCGAATACCGGTTGGCTCCCTGCCAGCCAATCATCGAAGCGCCCCTGGACTTACAGCCAATAGCTGTCCTCCTCCCTGCGCCGGGCCGTGACGGTTGGCGCTGAGCTCCGGCAACCTGAGGTAGGCAAGGGGCGGATTGGCGCAGGCGGTGTCCAATGGGCGGTGCGCGTGAGGCGGGGGGGGCCAATGAGCACGGCGGGGGCGG
>NW_006290772.1:328383-349080 GCF_000327345.1 Myotis davidii
GACGTGCGCGCCGTCGTGGTGGGCTTCGACCCGCACTTCAGCTACATGAAGCTCACCAAGGCCGTGCGTTACTTGCAGCAGCCCAGCTGCCTGCTCGTGGGCACCAACATGGACAACCGGCTCCCCCTCGAGAACGGCCGCTTCATCGCGGGTCCGTGCGCCCCGGGGCAGGAGGTTGGAGGGCGGCGGCGGGCCCCTCCAGCCCTCTGACCTCGGGCGCTCTCCTCCCCTCCTTTCTCCGCCCCTCAGGTACCGGTTGTCTGGTCCGAGCTGTGGAGGTGGCCGCTGAGCGCCAGGCCGACATTATAGGGAAGCCCAGCCGCTTCATCTTCGACTGCGTGTCCCAGGAGTACGGCATCAACCCCGAGCGCACCGTCATGGTGGGAGATCGCCTGGACACAGACATCCTCCTGGGCGTCTCCTGTGGCCTAAAGACCATCCTCACCCTCACTGGAGTCTCCTCTCTAAGAGATGTGAAGAGTAACCAGGAAAGTGACTGCATGTCTAAAAGGAAAATGGTCCCTGACTTCTATGTTGACAGCATAGCCGACCTTTTGCCTGCCCTTCAAGGTTAAAGATTTAGCGTCTTTAATCTACAGAATAAAAAAAAAATTGAAAACCACTTAACCAAATTAATAGGTGGGGCTTAAGCACTTGCTCAGCTAGGTGGCTTTAAGGTTATACTTGGAGTTAAGCAAAGGCACTAGTTAACCTTGGAAGTAAAGGTTTGGGGGTGATTTTGTTACAGGTGTTTATAATTTAAGATGCACTTTTTTTTTTAAGAGAGGAAAGGAGAGAAACATCAATTTGCTGTTACTTATGTATTGATTGGTTGCTTCTTGGATGTGCCCTGACTGGGGATCGAACCCACAACCTTGGCATATCAGGACAACCCTCTTACCAACCGAGCTACCTGGCCAGGGCCTAAGATGCACTTTTAAACTCGGAGAGCATTATAGGAGTTCTGGGCCTTGGTTGCCATTGGCAAGCGCAGGCTTCACATCTGTCCAGAATTCAGATAACCTAAGGGCCTGCTGATGGAACTGAGGTAGATCTAGGGGTGTCACATATTTTATTGAAGTTTTTATTCAGGGATCAAGTCCTCTTATAGGGCAAAGGGGAGAAGAGAGTGATTATTTTGACTATCAGGAGAAATGTACAAGGCCCCATGGGTGGGGTCATCAGCAGAGGAGCTTGCTGCTGTATTCCAGCTCCTCACCTGCATGGTGGGATGGAGGATGGGGTGGTCCTCTGGTAGTGTCTCCCTGTCTTTGGGGTGTGGAGAGCTGTCCTCGCCACTGCCACTCCACATCTCCTAACAAACCACTCTGCCATATTGAGTGTTGTGTTTCAGATGCTCAGGGCTGCTGCTCCTCATACATGGTCGTGCAGCTCTGTAAACTCACCCCAGCTAAACCACAGCTTTCTCAAATGTGCATTTAAACCCAAGTGACATGGAGTGAGCATATTGTTGGCTGAGTAGCCAGAAGGACATGGGTGCCTTTGCTGAACTTTGGCCTGCTGTGTAGGGAGCTCAGAGCAGCATTGTTATAAAAAAAAATTATTTTTTTAAACTTTTGAACAACTTTGTCAAGGGGTGGGATTGAATCATAAGCATGTTAATAGCTGTGCTCAGTCTTGTAGGGCAAATCCCACCGAAGAAATCTCCAGGCCCCGCAGTGAGCAGCAGGGCTAAAGTCATATGCAGGCCAAGGAATGCCTGTTATCCAGGGTGCCCTCTGGGTGGGAGAAGAAAGAAGTGTCCCCAAGAACAGGAAAATGGTTCCTACAAAGCATCCAGCCTCTTCCTGTCCTCCCATACCTTTGGTTGTGTGGGGGTTAGATGCCAATGGTCCATGAGGCCAAATATCTTGGCTCTGAAGTCCTTGGTCAGTGGCCAGCTGGAGGACTGGCAGGGCTCACCGGCTAGCCACGGGCTCTTGGTAGGGAGCCCTGGCCTTTTCTGCCTGTTCCCTAAGTTGCTGACCTTCGGGAACAGGCCTGATAAGCAGACTTGCCAGCTGCACTTGTAGGGTAGAGCCTGGGAAGCTGTTCCTTTGGGCCGACTCCTTCCCGGGGCCTTGCTCTGCACCCAGTGGTGTCTGCCTACAACCTGTGGCTTCTCTCCTAATCCCAGAGTTACAACACTCTTTTACTCCTTTCTCTAAGAGTTCCCAGTAGTAAAGGGTGTCCTGAGCCTTTAGCTCCTCCCAGGCTTGGAGTGTCTGGAGGTTGGACTCTGCCAACAACAGCAGGGCAGCCGGTGCCTGTGAGGTTGGTGGTGCTGACGTTGGCTCTGCGAGGTCGGCTCAAGGTGGGTCTGGATATTGAGCAGGCCTATCAGGGCGTTGTCACCCACACCAGGAGCACACAGCAGGTGCGGCAGCTGGCGACACCTTCCTCTTCTGCGCCCCATCTCTGCCCTTATTGCACTGTGTGAACTCAAATGCACATTAAATTCTCAAACCCATGCTGACTAGCGTTCCTTGCTCTCGTCTTGACAGCAGCCTTCACACACAGGCTGCAGCTGTCTAGCCTTCATGTGGGTCTGGGGCGGGAGAACTTAGTTGAAGGATCTTCAATTCCAGAGCTGGAAACAACCCCAGGTTCATAACAGGACAGGTTCTGAAGATCCAGGAAAAATGAAGCACAAAGCAAAACCAGAGTAGGAAAGGGCTCCTGGTGAGGGCACCCATGTGAAAGCTGCCTGGGGAGTCCTGCCTGTTGCAATCCAGTGTTAGGTGACTGGAAATGCAGGCTAGAAGCCAGAGCCATAGCACAGTTAGAGAAAGCTATGCTGGTCAGGGCAGAGGCTGGTGGACACAAGGCTGACCTAACCATCTCAGGGTGCAAGGCTACCTTTTCTGCAGCAGAGCTTCCTGGAGCAACCCATCCTGGTGTGAGGCACATTCTCTGGGATGCTACCCAACCCAAAATTGCTGGGGTTTATGGGGAAGGGAAGTAGGGTGGCAGTGCAAAATACCAACCTTTCATAACATAGGCATTTATTGATGGTTTGCTGTGTGCCAGGCCTTGTGCCCAGCCCTAGGCGTCTGGAGGTAACCCAGGAGACTAGTAACAGGCCTCTTTAGGAAAAGTTAATCTGCCCCCAACAAGACAAAGCTGCTCATGCCAGGCCTGGGCTGCCCTCCCTGCTATTCAGCAGGTCTTGATTTCCACAATGGCCATGCTCTCCTGCCCTACCAGGTTTGTGCTCTCAGGTTAGTACAGGCCAGGTGTGAGGAGAGCAAGGCACGGTAACAAGCTCATCCCCCTCCCCCAGGTGGGGGGGAGAGGGCTGTCTTGGCTCGGGTAGCTGGGCTGGGGAGGAGGCAGGAGGGGAGGGGGCCAGGACGGCTGTTTGGCTTATCAGAGGCTCCTGAGGTTTTCCTGGCTGACTCCAAGGAGTGGCAGACAATCAGTGCATTGTCACCAGGGCTGCATCATGGAGCAGGGGAGCTGCTGTGCAGAGGATCCTAGGCCTGGGCCTATCAGGGTGAGTGCCTCCCATCACCCAGTGCCCTCTCCTGGGACAAAGACCCAGGGCATGCCCTGAGCAGGGGACAAGAGGGCAACACCCATCACCCACACCTCCTCAACCCCTATCTTCCCTGAGCCAGTCTGCTCCAAGCCCCACTGACTACAGTGTGCCCTCAGGTGAAGACCAGACCCTGCCATGGGGGCTGGAGAGCCCTGGGCCTGCTGCTGCTGTTGCTGGCATTGGCCACTGCTGGGGCTGTAACTGGAGGGCTCTTTGGCTTTGCTCACAGCCCTCCCAAGGTGAGCCTCCTCAGGACCTGTGCAGGCATGCACACTAGGAAGGGGGAGGAAAGGCCAGCACATCCAGCCCTCCAGTGAATCCAGGGTTTAGAGCTGAGCTTACAGGGGAGGACAAAGGAGTGGAGGGGTCAGAAGCCTTGAAGGGCTGGGGAAAGAGGGCGAGGGCAGCCCTAGCCTGCCCAGCTGAGCTCTGGCTTCCCGCCCAGCCACTGCTACAGATGCTCCGTCTGACCCTCCCGAGCCCCAGGGTGTACCAGTTCAACCAAACTGCCCAGGTGGACGTGGCCGGGAACGTGGCAACCATCAGGGTAACCCCGGCTCAGAGCAACCACAGCTGGGCGGTGCTGTTCGATGGGCAGAGCGTGAGTTGACTGGTGGGGAGGGGGAGGGGGTCACTGCCTAAAGGTGGTCAGATGGACTTTCCTTACCTGCCTGCCTCCCCAGGACTGTGTCTGTTACCGACCTGCAGAGCACCGGGCCTGCTTCCTCCACCCAATGGAGCCCAGAGATCGCAAGACCCTGCAGCTGCTGGTGAACACCTCAAAGGTGAGCAGCCTCCATACTCTCATGGTCAGGCTTTCCAGGCCATGGGCCAGACAAAGGGTCCTGTGTACCGCCTGGGCCCGGGGTGGGCTGGGGCTCTGGTTTCAGGGGAACAGAAGCTCTATCTTCCCTTTCCTGAGACTGCTGACAAGAACTGAGGGCGTGGTTGGCACAGTGCTGGCATGTCCAGAGATTCATGGGCCCTGCCCAGCCAAAGGCAGTGCAAGTATCCCTGGCCCAAGGCCCACCGGAGCCTTCTCTGCAGACCCAGGGGTCTAACAGCCCCAGCCAGGAGACCCACTATGCTCAGGAGCTGCTGGCCGTGCTTGGGAGCCATGAGGTGGACCCTGCCCAAGTGGGGGCTTCAGTGCGGCACTTTTGCTCAAAGATCCCCATTTACTGGGCCCGTCGAGCAGAGGGTGAGTCGGGGCAGCTATGGGGAGAGGCCTGGGCTCCCATGGACATTCTGGGAGAGGGAGAGGAACTCTTTTGGGGTTCATTAAGGCCCTTCCCCACAGGGCCCCGGAGGCAGCGGCTGATCTATCTATGCATCGACATCTGCTTCCCAAGCAACATCTGTGTGTCAGTCTGCTTTTATTACCTCCCAGACTGAACCCCCAGCCCACCCAGCCCCACCAGCCAGCCAGCTGGACGGCCCTAGCACCAGTGCCATGGAAGGCAGCCACCAGCAGGGGCTAATAAACCCTCCACCTGGCCGTGATGGTGTTTTCTGTGGTCTCGGGACATGTAAGGGGGGCGGGGGGGGAGCACTGGCTTGGGGGTGGGCAGCAGCCAGGCTGCTTGGGTCAGCCTCCTGAGCCCTGTCACATCCAGATACGCAACCAGGGACTAAAGAGCCCTCAGCAGACCAGCCTGGCCCACCTAGGCTGGCCCAGGGACCAGGGCAGTCAGTCAGGTCCAGCTAGCCGAAGCTGGTAGAGGCTAGCAGCCCGAGGAAGGGTCCGCTCTGACATGGCAGCCGAACAGTCACATCAGCCAGTGCTGCCTGGTGGCTGCCTGCAATCCCAGGGGGGCACAGGCTAGCCCAGCACACTGTCATTGAAGGCCAAGCAGACCACAGCTTTCTGGTGGCCGCCGTATTCTCTCTTGATCTCTCCCGTCTCCACACACCAAAGCCGGGCCAGGTTGTCAGAGGAAGCTATGGGGAGGGAGGACATGGGTATCAGCTCAGGATTCGGCCCTACACTGGAGGCTGGCTCCCAGGTAGCAGGGAAGCCGCAGCAAGCACCACTGGGCTAGCAAGGCAGGGAGGCAGGGTAGGTGGGACTCACCCGTGACAATGTACTGGGAGTCCCCAGAGAAGGCACAGCCCCACATCCAGCCTCGGGATGACTCTCCGGGGTTGCTGCTCTTGATGCTTAGCTCCGTCATCAGGGAGAAGTTGGACGTCCTCCAAATCTTGCATGTCTGGTCAGCCGAGCAGGTGGCAAGGAGCCTAGGGGTGGGTATGAGCATGGTGGGTGTGTCATCAGCAGTCACTCCAACCTTGCATCCCCTTGCCATCCACCAAGCAGTCCCAGATCAAGCCCCCAACCCAGTCAGGTCCCTTCCTCCCCATAGCCATGGAGAACTCCTGGTCCACCGGGCCCTGCACACACGTGGAGTCTGGGCTGAAGCGGCACTGCAGGGCGTAGCGGGTGTGTGCTGGGATCTTGGTCTTGGGGATGAGTTGTGTCACCTCATCGCCAATGCCCCCCGTCAGATTCCAGACATAGCAGTTCCCCTGCGGGGTAGGAGGAAAGTCATGAGGGCACCAGAACCTCCAGTCTGACACATGGGAATGGATGCCCTAGCAGGTAGACCCAGATCCAGGGGCTGCCATCCAACACCGTGGCTGTGCACAGGAGGTCTGGGGGCCAGGGACATGTTGCAGGCACATCAAGTCCTGCCTGCAGAGAGCACCTGGAGGCCTGGCCCCAATCAAGGGCTACACCTGGTGGGCTGAGAGCAAGAGGCTATATCTAGTCTTCCTAATGCTGCTGGCCAACCAGAATGTGAGGAATGAGATGGGCCAATGGTTAGAGCATTGGCCTGCATCCTGAAAGGTCACAGGTTCAATTCTGGTTCAAGGGCACACACCTAGGTTGGAGGTCTGATCCCCGCCCTCAGTCAGGGTGAGTGTGGGAGGCAACCAGCTAATGTGTCTCTGTCACATCATGTTTCTCTCTCCTCTTCCCTCCAATCCCTCCCCCCACCCCATCCTCCCTGCCTTCTATTTTCTAAAAACAATGGAAAAAATATCCTCATTCCTTGGGTGAGGATTAAAAAAAATGAGATGAGAGGAGGGCACCCACAGTATCTTGAGGCCCTGATAAGGAGCCAGGGTCGTCATGGGATTTATGCAGGAACAATGGGATCGGGCTGGTTCTACTGAAGAATGCCCTGGTGGCAGAAAGAGAATGGACTGGGGTGAGGGGGGTCAGAGGGAGGCCACAGAGAAGGGGGGGCAAGGGAAACTTGGGTCCGGAAATGGGGTAAGTGGGACAGTAAGAGATTCAGGAGATGGGAACTATTGGGGCTACAGCAGTAAATGAGAGGTGGCTTCTTGACTTGGGTGACTGGGTTGGAGCTGGAGTACAGGAGGGGAAAGCAGAACTGTGGGGTAAGGGAGACACCTGCAGGGAATAAAGGAGATAAGGGGCTGGGTGCTGAGTTGGTCTCCCCCACTGCACCCACCCCAGGACTCACAGTGCTGTTTACTGCTGCCATGTAGCTGGCATCTGGATCAATGTGGGCAGATGTGATGGAGACCTCAGGCTCAGGGATCAACTGCTCATTGTGGTCAGTTTTTAAGTCCCAGATGTGGATAGCGCCGCTCTGGTCACCCACAATGAGTTCTGCCTGGGGTGCAAGGGAGGTGAGATAAGGCAGGACCCCTGTCCCCCAAAGCCCCAGGGTGCCCAGACCTGTGCATACCCCTCACCTGGTTGGGGTGTAGGCACACACAGTTAATGGGTGCGTTCACCTGGAAGATCCGCTGACACTGCAGGTTGCGGGACCTTTGGGGTGGGAGACAAATACTGTAGGAGATGCTGTTGGTGCCCCACCCAGATGTCCTTTCCCTGGCCATTTATCCTGGTCCCTCTGCTGGTAAGAGCTACCCCACAGAAAATACTTAGGAGGCTCACACTCTGCAGGGGCAGTCTGAAGCCAATGATTGACTCAGAAGGGACATGAAGGCCAGTCCCCTGCCTCAAGGCAGGACTTGCTCTTTGATGCAATTTATTCTCCAGAGTTCCCTGTGGGACAGGCTGAGACTGGACTCATCTTTGTGTGGCTTTATCTCTTCTCTAACCTGCTTTCCTCGTTGCTCTCAATAAATCACCCACATAGCAAACCCTGTCTCAGCTTCTGCTGAGTCACTCTCCAGTTTGACCCTCATTCCCATACACCCAGAACCCCTATACATCCAGGCAGCTGGCCCTCCTGCCTGGCATCCCACCTGAGGTCCCAGATCCGGGCAGTGCAGTCCTCCCCACCCGTGTACATCCAGCGGCCATCCTCATGGAAGCCCACAGACGCGATGTTCTTATTGACCCCGTCATAGCTGATGATGGGGTTGGGGTTATTGGAGTTGAGATCATACATGCGGATGTGCTGGTAACCTGTGGGCATAGACCAAACTGGGGTTTGGCTGTGCCTAGATCAAACCACCAAGAGGTTAGGGGTCAGATTGAGGGTACAGGTACCTGCAGCAGCAATCATACTGCGGTCAGGCGTGATTTCCAGTGCATTCACCTGCTATGTATGCTAAGGATGATGACCAGCAGAGTCCTGGAGTCAGGAGCCCTCAAGGCCTCCACCATCTGGCTCAGCTGCTGCTGTATTCTCCCCACCCCAGGCCTTCGCCCAGGCTGCTATCCCCACCAGGAGTCCTGTCCAGCACCACCCTCCCCACCTTCCCAGCAGAGGATACAGAGTCCTGGTGCTGCACCGTGCGAGTGCAGATCCCGCTGTGGGCCTGCCAAAACCGCACGGTGTGGTCATAGCCCGCAGTAGCCAAGATGACTGGGTCACTGCCCACAGTGCCTGGGGATGTGTTCATGTTGTGGCTGCTTGGAAGACTCAGCAGGGATCAAAGGTCAGAGGATCTGGAAAATAGAAAGGTGAGTATAACCCTGTATGTCCGAAACCAGCGATTTTCAATCTTTTACAGCTCATGGCACACATAAACTAAATACTAAAATTCTGCAGCACAGCAAAAAACATTTTTGCTGATCTGACACACACACAGTTATAATTCTGATTCATTCACACTGAAGGCCTATTGTTGTGTTGGCTGTTGTCATTTTTAAATTTGACAATCTAAGGAAAAAGAGGTCAGTGCCCCGGACTAAACGGGTATTGCATGTTTTAAAAATTCTTGTGGCACACTGGTTGAAAATCGCTGTCCTAAACAGAGTATAGGTCCACTCGGAGAGATATAGACATCATTCCCATTTTAGAGATGGAGAAACTGAGGCACAGAGAGGTTTAGGGACACGCCCGGCAACCGGCAAGGGGCAGCCTCCCAGCTCTACGGCGCGTTCCCGTGCCGGCCCCACAGACACGCCGCGGACGCCGCCACCCGCAGGGGGCAGTTCGCCCGACGCCACTCTGCCGCAGGGATGGGTCGCGCGTGCGCAAGGCAGCAGACGGGCCGACGGGAAAGCCGAGTGCTGCGACTGCGCATGCGTAGCAGGCCGGCGGCTAGACCTGATGTGAGGGGCCCTCGGTGGCGGGGTCCTGGCGCTCCCTGGCTCTCTGCCGGCCGGCCGGGCTCCGTCCCACTGGGCCAGCTTCCTCCGGGCGCGCTCTCCGGGCCACACGGTAGCTGCTTTCTAGCCCTCGTCCCGCGACCTCAATCCCGTACAGGCGCCTCGGTGCTCCGCCGCAGTCCAGGACGGCGAGTGGAGCAGGAGTGAGTCGATAGAGCCTGAGGTCGAGCGTAGAGTTATCGATGGGCCGCTAGGGCGACACCACGGCCGTGCGGGGGTGGGTGGGACGAGACCAAAGTTCTGCTGCTGCGGAGCCAGTCCCTCCCTGGGAGAACCAGCGGAGGTCTTGGTGCTGGCTGGCGGCGAGGGGTCGGTGAACGAAGTAGTGGCCTCAGCCTTCTCACTCGAGCACCCCACCCTTGTGGCACTCGTTTTCCGTGCTCGGGCCCCGAGGCCGGGTCGCGCAGTCCCTTCCACCCGCTACTCGCCATGCCGAGGTGGGATTCCCAGGTAAATTACGGGACGCTTAGTGACCATTGAATTCCAGATGAGCAGCAATAACTTAAAAAAGAAGTCCCAAATATTGCATGAGGTAAACTAAAAAGTTATTCGTTGCTTACGTGAAATTCAGATGTAACTAGGCGTCCTGTAGTTATATTCGCTAAATCTCTTAACCCTAGTCCGGGCACTTACAAGGCTTTGTAGCTCCATCCTCCATTCCCTAACTCAGCCCAGTGACCCCTCCAAAACTGGGGTCCCTCATACTTGTATTTTCCATTCTACCCCCCCCCCCCCACCCCCCCCCCCCCCCAAAACACACACACACACACACTCCAGGCACACACTCCTTTTCACAGAAAAACAGCCCTAAGCCAGGCTCTCCCACCAGGCTCAAAACGCAGCCGCACCTCCACCCCCTTCCTCATCTGCCCCTTGTACCAAGTCCACATCCTCCAGCCCATCCACCCAGGCCCTGGGTCCCAAGAACCTTCCTTCCTGTACCTTCCCCACCTCCCCTTCTTCCTTCTCCCCAGACTTTAACCTCCATAAAACAACCCAAAACTCTACTTCCAGCCAGCACTCTCTCCTTCAAAGAGCTGTCTTCAGTGCCTTGCTGGTTCCACATTCTCGCTTCCCACTCCTCTTGCTGTCAGGACTTTTATTCCCAGCGATCCAGATAAAATGTCACAAGGTCACTGCCCTTCTCATGCTGCCAAGCCCAGTCGATACTTTTCTTTCTGGATCTTGACACGTTTGCACAGTAGTTGACAGCACTGCTCCCGAAAAGCTCCTGTTGCCCAGCTTCTTGTCCAGGCACTCAGTCTCTTTCTGTCCCTAAGGCTGGTGCCCTCCAGAGTTCTTGTCTCTGCACACCACCCTGTCCCTGGGCTTCTAGTACCACCATCCCTCCTCCCCGGTCTCCAGCTCAGGTCTAGCACCCCGTGAGACATTCCCTGGAAGGCCCCACGGACATCTCTACTTTTCACAGCCCAGACAATTCACTATGGACCTACTCCTCTGTGAGCAGTGGCTACCTGGGTCTTACAACTAGTTATGATCCAGGTGCATCCACTACCCACTCTCCCACAACATTCTCCTGGCCAGCCTTCCCACACCACTCAGGCCCCCCTTCAAGCTATCCTACACATTGCAAAACCGTCTCTAAAAACCCAAGTCTGAGCCCTGTTAAAAGCCTTCAGGAGCCGAAACCGGTTTGGCTCAGTGGATAGAGCGTCAGCCTGCAGACTGAAAGGTCCCAGGTTCGATTCCGGTCAAGGGCATGTACCCTGGTTGCGGGCACATCCCCAGTAGGGAGTGTGCAGGAGGCAGCTGATGGATGTTTCTCTCTCATCGGTGTTTCTAACTCTCTATCTCTCTCCTTTCCTCTCTGTAAAAACTCAATAAAATATATTAAAAAAAAAAGCCTTCAGGAATTTCCTGTCACCCTTCAGACTCCTGGGCCTGGCCTCTGCAGACCCCGCAGCTTTCTCCCCTCTCGGCTCCATAAGCCACTTGCTCTGTGCTCCGTCTGGCCAGAGCAGATTGTTTCCACCGCACACTCCCTTCTGAACCTTTCCCCACACCTAGGATGCTTTCCCCTCCACCTCTTTACCTATTGAACTCCTGGTCATAGCATTTTGAGGGCTTATTCTGTGTGAGGCATTATGCTGTTTTTGTTTTAACTGAGGTGAGATTCACATAATATGAAATTAACTTTTTTCAAAATTTGTGACATTTAGTACATTAAAAAGGTGTGCAACTACCACTTCTATCTAGTTCCAGAACATTTTCATCACCCCAAAAGAAAACCCCATATCCATTATGCAATCATTCATCATTCCCCAGTCCCCCCCTCCCCAACTCCCCCAGCTCTTGGCAACCACCAATCAATCTACTTTCTGTCTCCATGGACTTGCCCATTCTGGATATTTCTTTTTTTTAAATATATGTTATTGAGTTTTTACAGAGAGGAAGGGAGAGGGATAGAGAGTTAGAAACATCAATGAGAGAAACATCGATCAGCTGCCTCCTGCACACTCCTTACTGGGGATGTGCTTGCAACCAAGGGACATGCCCTTGACCGGAATCGAACCTGGGACCCTTCAATCCACGGGCCGACGCTCTATCCACTCAGCCAAACCAGCTAGGGCAGGTTATTTCTTTTTAAATTTTTCATTTCCATTTCTCTGCCTCTCCCCTTTAAGCATCAGCTTGTTCCCAGTGTGCTTCTGTTTTGTTTATTCATTTGTTTTGTTTTTAGGTTCGACATGTAAGTGAAATCATAGGGTATTTATCTTACTTTGTCTGATTTATTTCACTTAGCATAATGCCCTCTAGGTCCAACCATGTTATTGCAAATGGCAAGATCTCATAATTTTTATGGCTGAATAATATTCCATTATGTATATATACCACATTTTCATTATCCATTTCTCTATTGGTAGACATCTATGTTACTTCCATACGTTGGCTATTACTGGTAATGCTGCAGTGAACATAGGGGTGCATATATCTTTCAAGTTAGTGTTTTTGTTTTCTTCAGATAAATACCCAGAAGTGGATTTGCTGGATTGTATGGCACCTCTATTTTTAATTTTTTGAGGGATCTCCATACTGTTTTCCATAGTGGCTGTACTAGTTTACAGTCCCATCAACAGTATATGTGGGTTCCCTTTTTCCACATGCTCACCAACATTTGTTGTTTATTGATGATAGCCATTGTGATAGGTGTAAGGCGATATCTCATTGTGGTTTTTATTTTAATTTCCCTGATCATTAGTGATGTTGAGCATCTTTTCATATATCTGTTGGCTATCTGTATGTTCTGTTTGGGAGAAATGTTTATTCAGGTCCTCTGCCCATTTTTAAATGGAAAATTTTAATTTTTCCATTAAAGTTGACATTCAATATTATTTTGTACTAGAGGCCCAGTGCATGAAATTCATGCAGCGGGGGAGGGCGGGGGTGGTTGTTCCTCTGTCCCTCGGCCCGGCCTGCACCCTCTCACAGTCCAGAACCCCTCACTTCTTACCGCCTGCCTGCTCGCTGCTCCTGACCGCTGGGCTCGCTGCTCCTTAGTGCTGCCATGGAGGTGGGAGAGGCTCTCGCCACCGCCACTGTGCTCACCAGCCATGAGCCCAGCTTCTGGCTGAGCGGCACTCCCCCTGTGGGAGCACACTGACCACCAGGGGGCAGCTCCTGTGTTGAGCGTCTGCCCCCTGGTGGTCAGTGCACATCATAGTGAGTGTCCATTCCACCAGAACGGTCGCTTAGGCTTTTATTATATAGATTAGTTTCAGGTGTACAGCATAGTGATTAAACAATCATATACTTCATAAAGTGATCACCCCAATATTTCAAGTACCCACCTGGTACCATACATAGCTATTACAATATTATTGACTATATTACGTATGCTGTACTTTCATATCCCTGTGACTATTTTGTAACTACCAATTTGTACTTCGTTTTTGTTGCTTTTGTTGTTGTTTTTATTGTTGGTTTTGTTGCTGTTCTTAATCCTCACCTGAGGATATTTTTGCATTGACTCTTTTTTAGAGAGAGTGGAAGGGATGAGGAGAGACAGAGAAAAACATCCATTGGTTCCCTCCTGCACACACCCTGGTAAGGGCCAGGGATTGAGCCTGCAACCAAGGTATGTGCCCTTGCTGGAATTGAACCTGGGAGACTTCAGTCTGAGGGCCCACACTCTACCCACTGAACCAACTGACTAGGGCCCAATTTGTACTTTTTAATCCTTTTACTTTTTTCACCCACCTCTGCCCATTTTTTAAATTGGATTTTTTTGGTGTTAAGTTGTATAAGTGCCTTATATATTTTGGATATTAACCTTTTGTGAGATGTGTCATTTGTGAATATCTCCTGCCATTCAGTAGGTTATCTTTTCATTTTATTGATGGTTTCCTTCACTGTGCAAAAACTTCTTAGTGTGATGTAATCCCTTTTTTCTCTTTTTTCCCCATGTTTGAAGAGACATATCCAAAAAGATACTGCTAAGAGTGATGTCCAGCCCAGCCGGTGTGGCTGGGTGGTGAGCGTCAACCTATGAACCAGGAGGTCACGATTCAATTCCCAGTCAGGGCACGTGCCTGGGTTGTGGGCTTGATCCCCATTAGAGAGCATGCAGGAGGTAGCCGGTCAATGATTCTCATCACTGATGTTTCTATTTCTCTCTCCCCCTTTCTCTCTGAAATCAATTAAAAAATATATATATTTTTTAAAAGAGTAATGTTCAAGAGATTACTGCCTATGTTTCCTTCTAGGACAGTGGTTCTCTACCTTGGCTGCACATTAGAATCACCTGGGAATCTTTTTAAAATCCTGATTTCTGGGCCTCATCCTCCGGAAATTCTGTTTCTTTGTTACTAATGTTGTGGCCCCACCCAATAACAAAGAAACAAAATTTCAGATTTTGGTTTCAGGTCTTACATTTAAGTCTTTAATCCATTTTGAGTTTATTTTATACTAGAGGCCTGGTGCATGAATTTGTGCCTGGGTGGGGTCCCTTGGCCTGGCTGGCGACTGGGGCCGGGGTTGTTTCACCCAGTCCCTATTGGGGCAATCAGGACTGGCCAGCTGGAGGAAGGACCGCAGGAGGTTGGTTAGCTGGCCTTCTTGATCGGGGCTGATGTGGGGGCCAGCTGGCTGGGGGGAGGGACTGTGGGAGGTTGGCCGGCCGCCCAAGAAGAGGGACTGCAGAAGGTTGGCTGGCTGTGGGAGATTGGCTGTGGGAGCACACAGACCCCCAGGAGACAGCTCCTGCATTGCGCATCTGCCCCCTGGTGGTCAGTGTGCATCATAGCAACTGGTTGACTGATCATTGGGTCGTTCTGTCGTTCGGTCGCTTAGGCTTTTATGTATATACTAGAGGCCTGTTGCACAAAGAGATTCGTGCAGTAGGCCTTCCTTTTCCCTGGCTGCTGGAACTGGTTTTTCTCCAGCACCCAGCACCCAGGCCTTCGCTCTGGCCAGGCTCCAGCCGGAGCCGACCCCACAGCCGTGAGGCTTTCACTGCTCTGCGGGCCCCGTGGCTGTCAGGCTTCGCTCCACCACTTGGAGCCTACGTATGCAAACTAACCGCCATCTTTGTTAGGTTGATTTGCTTACTCTCTGATTGGCTGGTTAGTGTAGCAAAGGTATGGTCAATTTACATGTTTGTCTTTTATTAGGTAAGATATATAAATATAGATATATAGATATCTATCTATAGATAGATAGATAGATAGATAGATAGATAGAAAAGGTGTAAGAAAGTAGTCCAGTTTCTTTTCTTTTTTTTTTTGCATGTATCTGTACAGTTTTCTCAACACTACTTATTGAAAAGACTGTCTTTTTTTTTTTTAAATATATTTTATTGATTTTCCACAGAGAGGAAGGGAGAGAGATAGAGAGTTAGAAACATCGATGAGAGAGACATCGATCAGCTGCCTCTTGCACATCTCCCACTGGGGATGTGCCCGCAACCCAGGTACATGCCCTTGACTGGAATCGAACCTGGGACCTCTCAGTCCGCAGGCCGACGCTCTATCCACTGAGCCAAACCGGTTTTGGCGAAAAGACTGTCTTTACTGCATTGAATGTCCTTGCTTTCTTTGTCGTAGATTAATTGACCGTATAAGAGAAGATTTATTTTGGGGATCTCTATTCCATCCTATTGATCTGTATATTTGTTTTCATGCTAGTATCACACTGTTTTGATTATTGTAACTTTGTAGTATAGTTTGAAATCAGGGAGTGTGATTGCTTCCACTTTGTTTTTCCCCAAGATTTCTTTGCCTATTCTGGGCCTTTTGTGGTTCCATGTAACTTTTAGAATGAGTTATTCTAATTCTGAGAAAAATGCCATTGGTATTTTACTAGGGATTGCATTGAATCTGTATCATCTGTATATAGATAGTGAGGACATTTTAACAATCAATCCTTTCAATTCATGAGCTAGGTATAGCTTTCCATTTATTTGTATCTTCTTCAATGCCCTTTTAAAAATATATTTTATTGATTTTTTTTTACAGAGAGGGATAGAGAGTTAGAAACATCAATGAGAGAGAAACATCGATCAGCTGCCTCCTGCACACCCTCTGCTGGGGATGTTGCCTGCAGCCAAGGTACATGCCCTTGACCAGAATCAAACCTGGGACCTTTCAGTCCGCAGGCCGACGCTCTATCCACTGAGCCAAACCGGTTAGGGCTTCAATGCCTTTTTTTAATGTCTTAATAGTTTTCAGAGTACATGTCTTTCACCTCCTGGCTTAAGTTTATTTCTAGGTATTTTATACTTTTTGATGCAGTTGTAAATGGAATTGTTTTCTTTTTCTGATCACTCATTATTGGTGTATAGAAATGCAACAGATTTCTACATATCGATTATCCTACAACTTTACTGAATTTATTTATTCTAATAGTTTTTTGGGGAAGTCTTTAGGGTTTTATATATATCACGTCATGTTATCTATAAGTAATGAGAGTTTTATTCCTTCCTTTCCATTTTGAATGCCTTTTCTCTAATTGCTGTGGCTATGGCGCCAATACTATGTTGAATAGAAGTGGTAATAATGGACATCTTTGCCTTGTTTCTGATCTTACCGGAAAAGCTTTCAGTTTTTCACCAGTAGGTAAGATATTAGGTGTGGGCTTATCATATATAGCCTTTATTATGTTGAGATATGTTTCTTCTATAACCACTCTGTTGACTTTTTATCATAAAGGGATGTTTAATTGTGTGAAATGCTTTTTCTGAATCTATTGAGATGATATATGATTTTTATCCTTAATTTTGTTAATGTGATGTATCACATTGATTGATTTACAGATATTAAACCATCCTTGTATCCCTGGAATGAATCCCACTATGTCATGGTATGTAATCCTTTTAATGTATTGTGGAATCCAGTTTGCTAGTATTGTGTTGAAAATTTTTGCATCTGTGTTCATCAAGAATATTGGCTTGTATGGATATTTCATATAAATGGGATTATACAATATATGGCTTTTTGTGTCTGGCTTCTTTCATGTTCTCAAGTTTCATCCAGTTATTAACAAGTATTAGTACTTCTTTCCTTTTTTAAAAAAACTTATTTGTATTGATTTTAGAGAGGAAGGGAGAGAGAGAGAGAGACAAAGAGAGAGAGAGAGACAGAGAGAGAGAGACAGAGACAAAGAGAGGGAGAGACAGAGAGAGAGAGAGAGAGACCCACGATGAGAGAGAATTATTGATCAGTTGCCTTCTGCACATCCCACATTGGGAATTGAGCCTGCATGTGCTCTGACCAGGAATCGAACCATGACCTCCTGGTTCATAGGTTGATGCTCAACCACTGAGCCACGCTGCCTGGGCAGTACTTTTTTCCTTTTTATGTCCAAGTAATTTTCCATTGTGTAGCTAGACCACATTTTATTTATTAATTCAACTTAATTTGTTTCTACTTTTTGGTTATTTTGAATGATGCTGCTATGAAAATTCCTGTACAAGTATCTTTTTAAAAAATGTATTTTTATTGATTTCAGAGAGGAAGGGAGAGAGAGAGAGAGAAACATCAATGATGAGAGAGGATCATTGATCGGCTGCCTCCTGCACACCCAACACTGGGGATCGAGCCCGCAACCCGGGCATGTGCCCTGACTGGGCATGGAACCATGACCTCTTGGTTCATAGGTTGACACTCAACCACTGAGCCACACAGCCAGGCTATACAAGTAACTTTTTGAGTACATGTTTTCATTTCTCATATAACCTAGGAGTAGAATTGCTGGGTCACATGGTGACTCTGTTTAACTTTTTGAAGAACCACCAAACGGTGCTGAGCATTTTAACCACATGATGCATCAGGTTGTCACAATGGCTCTGCCAAGGAGAAACCACCCCATTTTGGAAACAAGAATACTGAGGCTCAGAGATGTAGAGTCACGTGTCCAAGGGCACACAGCTGGAACACGATAGAACCCATCCTGCTGGGCTCAGCCCTCCCCTGGTCTCCCCGCTTCTGGGTAAGGTCACTACTCTCTGGGCAGTCCCCTGCATTTCGTACGTCCTCCCCATTTTCCTCTGTAAGTACAGGAGCTATCCTCCTGCAGGGCAGCTCCTCCAGGCTCAGAGGCAGCTCTGGGAGTGGCAGACGAATATGCAGGCCCCAAAAGCTGAAAAAGGAAGAGGGCTATGAACCCCAACATTTGAAGGGTATCCTGAGCAAAGCGGCAAAGGAACCTGAACGCAGGACAGAGGGAAGGGGCTGACGGGAGGTTGGAAGCCTTGGCCAGGTGCCTATGGCGTTCCACTTGGGGCTCAGGAGACAGGCTCCGAGCTATTTGCATTTGTGTGGGGGCTCTGGGTGGAGTGTGGCAGCTGCACGTGCTCCATGCCTTGGGGTAACTGGCAGACCAGGCCATTCTCCATGCCCAGCCCGAGCAGCTCCAGCATCTCTGCTGGACAGGACGCATGGATGTGAATCCCCTCTTATGTATCAAGTATCAGAGAATGATAGAAACCACGGCAGCTAACATAGACTGCATGCATGCTCCCAGCAGCCCATGGGGAGAGTACGTTCATCATGTCATCCCCGCTTTATATATAAGGAGCAGGGTACTAGGGCTCTGGGGGGTGGAGAAGGGCCCCAGGGAGTGCCCGAGCAGGCGGATAGCTGGTGGGCAGAAGCAAGGGCTGGGCCTGCCGCTGGAGGCTGTTGTGCAGTGGGAAGGGGGCCAGCCCAGGCTGCAGTGAAGTGGCCGCCAGCTCTGCTCCAGGCTGAGCCTCAGCAATTCTGCTGGCTCAGCAGCCCCTCCTCCCAGGGATGAGATTGGAGGCTGGCTTCCTGGAGGGCTGCCCGAGTCCCACACTTCTGCATCCGAATCCCTCCGCTGGATCAGCTGGTCTGCTCTGTGGCCCCCGTCCCCGGGGTTGGGGGATTCCAGGAAAAGACACATTTCTGTTTTCCTATGGATCTTCCCGTCAGCCCTGAGCTACAGGCGGACCTACTGGCCCATTTTACAGATGAGGCAGCTGAGCATCAGGAACTAGTACAAGGAGCTAGGCAGCCGTAGATCCAGGACTTCCTGGCCCTTCCTAGGGCATTAGCCTCACTGAGCAGGTTGAAGCTAGGAGAATCTAGACAACCCTCTTCCCAGGTCTGTCCTCCGGAAGGTGGACTACACAGCAAGGTGCCCACCCCTCGGTGTGAGGTGTGACTAAGGGTATAGATGGAGCTGGTGCTGGGCAAAGAACAGAAGTGCAGCAGCTGCAGGCAGGGGCCAGTTCATTACCCAGAGGAATCAGAATTCTAAATTGGAATTTGGCCTTGCAGGTCATGATGAAGGTCTATTTGTCAAAGTAGGATGATAGGACATATTTTATTTAACAGGTTATTAGCACGATTTATAACATTGAAATATTTAGACATTTACTGTGTGGGCGTCTGTACTCTGGCCCCAGGCCCTGCAAATGTTAGGCTCAGGCCAGAGTGGTTTATCTTAGCCAGCCAAAACATAGAAATAATAGTAAGGATGATTGCTATCTTTTTACTTTTTTGTAGTGTTTCCTGTGTGCTACACTGATAGGGTCTGCAGTTACAAAGATGAATAAAATCCAATTGCTTCTCAGATAGCCCAGGTAGGGAAACACAAGAATATCACAATATTCACAGCAGCTATTTGTTGAGCACTTAATAAGTTCTACTGCAAAGTGCTTTATTGATTGCATCATAATGTATCCTCAAATAACCTAAAGGAGATATCATTCCTTTCTTAAAAAATTGATTTTTAGAGAGAGGAAGGGAGAGGGAGAAAGAAACATTGATGTGACAGCGAAACATCAATTGGTTGTCTCCTGCAAGTCCCCTGCTGGGAATCGAGCCCACAACTCAGGCAAGTGTCCTGACTGGGAATCAAATCGGAGACCCTTCAGTGCACGGAACGATACCCAACCAACTAAGCCACACCAGCCAGGGTGGGAATATCATTCTTACCACATTTTTTGGAGGGGAAGCTAAGACTTGGAAAGACAGAGTGACAAAAAAGAACCAAACCCCAAACCCCAAAACAATAAGAGACAGAACTGGGACAGTGCAGCTGAGACTAATGTGGGTTCTAAGCAAAAACTCATGGCGTCGAGGCTCTGGGACCATCGGTGATTCGCTTGGCTTCTCTGAGCTTCAGTTTCTTCATCTGTAAAATGGGCACAAGCTCATCTCTGAAGTGACTAGCACCTGACTCAGCAGGTGCCTAGGAATTGGTCCCCATAAAGGATGGGAGACAGGGCCCTTGCATTTAGCGACCCCTCTGTCAGACCAGATCCAGTCTTGCTCCCTGTACTTCATGGGAGACCCCACTGGAGAGGGGAAATGACCAGCTGCTGGTCACCTTCCTTCTGGAGGTGCTTGATGGTCTGGGCTATAGGAAGAGGGGCATCAGGCCATTATATGTGCAAACTCTCACCAAACAGCCTTGCCCCCTGGGGTAATGATCTTGCCCTCCCTGCAAGTGAGGAAACAGCCTGAGCCAGGAGACAGCCGTCAAGCCCGTTATCTCCGCAATGCTGCAGCCATTACAAGGTGAGGGACTGAGGCTCAGGAGGTCAGAAGGGTGAGACCTGTGTGAGTGTGTGCGTGTGTGTGTGTGTGTGTGATGTGGGGGTGTCAGCATCTGTCAAGCAGTCCCTGCCTAGGGCTGCCAGAGTCTGGAGGGTACACAGGCTTCGTGGGGGCTCAGATTGGTGCTGGGCAGACCTGTGACCCTGTTGGTACTGGAGATGGGGGATTGAGGACCTCTTGGCAATAGGCGGGGCTGCACCCCAGTTTGGGGTGCTTCACTGGGGTTGGGGTTCAGATGGAGTCTTGGGAGGGAGGAGCTATTGCCCGGTGTTGTTTGTGGAGCCAGGGAATTCAAGGGAAGAAGGTGGAGGGTGCGGGGCGGAGCGGGGGTGGGGTGGTGCAGGTTCCCTGACACTGAATTCATTATTGGGAGATTCCTCTTCACAATCCCTCGACACCTCCCACGGGAACCACGGGCCAGAAATGTTTGACAGCCTCTGGCGCGCCGACTCCCATGGCACAGCTGGTGCTCTGGTCTCTCCGTGCCTGGGTCTGTGCCCGGGTACCCGCCCGCCCACTGCCACCGAGTTACTCCCCCGCCTGGGTCCCGCAGCCTC
>NW_006290772.1:349714-360340 GCF_000327345.1 Myotis davidii
GGCACCGAGCCCCCCAGCGGGCGCCTGGCGATACCCACCTGCCCGGTCTGGGCATTCGCAACCCTCCCTCCCTCCCTGCCTCGGTCCTTTTCTCCCCCCGGGCTGTGGGGCTGACAGCTGGAGGTCTCCGCTGGGCCTTTAAAGGGCAAGGCGGATGCCCTCCCCTAGGAGGGAGGGCGGGGCCCCTTGCGGTGAGGGGCATCAGGGCGCCTGGGAGTCCCTGTCAGACCCCATTCCCGCCCCATGTTTAATAGCACGCTTTTCGGGGAAGGGGGGGCAGGGCCATGCTGGGGGTGTGGCTGCCCAGGCATGGCTGGGTGGGGGCCATTTACTGATAGGGGAGCAGAGGCCCAAGGTCGCCCAGCCCAGGCCGGGCTGAGCTCCAAGCAGGTGCAGACCCTGCAACAGATCCCAGTTCACTCTGGCTTCCCTGCTGGGAAAGAGGGCTGTGGGAGAGGGAGAGGTCTCCCACCGGCCTTCCCGAGCTTGTGCCGGGGGCACCCCAGGGAAGGGTGGGGAGCTTGGAGCCCTGATCCCAGCACTCATCCCAGCTCAACCAGGAGCCTCCCCGGGGGCCGCTGGAGATGGATGGATGGGCGTGTGGACCACATGTGCGGCTGCGCACGTATGGCTGTGTCAGTGTATCAGGGCACCTGTAGGGGCGCGGGCAGGGCTCTGCGGGATGGCACGTGGAGTCTGGGGGCCCCACTCCCTACACCACCCCCAGGAACTGTGCGTAAGCCAGGGAGGCCCCCTTCCCCTCTCTCCAGGAAGGATGCCAAGGACTGAGACTGCCTGGGAAGGTGGGAGGCATGTCCTTGAGCCCCAGAGGGACCCTCCTGCGGCAGAGCCTGCCCGCCAGCTCCCGCCTGCTCTGTGCAATCAGAGAGCTGCACAGCTGTGCCTCGCAGGCACACATACCCGGGCTGGCCTGGCCCTCCACGCCCGGCTGGGGCTGCCTTCAGGGTCTCAGGATTTCGAGGAGACTGAGCCTCGAAAGCAGGTGGAGGGATTGAGAAGTGGAAGGCAAGGTCAAGACTTCCACCTAGTGGTCGTGCCACCTTGTACATAAACAACTCCAGCTCCCCAAGCGCGTCTGCAGGACGGGGATATTCCTGGTGCCTGCTCCTGGCGTTGTCGTGGGAATAGTGAGGGAGCCAACATGAGGCTCAGCTCTTACTAAGTGCTCGGGAAGCACTGACTGGGACCGTCTCCTCAGCCCAGGGTGGCCAGGCCAGGGAAGTGGGAGCGTCAGATTTGGAGGTTCCTCCTCCCGTCTCCTCCGGCCCCTTGGGGGAAGGTGCAGGGACTTTTACCTTTACCTGGGTCTCACCTGGGTCTGTACCTACACCCCTGCCTGGACTGGGCTCTGGGCTCTGACTCACAGGAGCGGGCTTAATAAGTCAGACGGAGAAATCCCTCCATGAATTAGCTCAGTCGTCATGACAACGCTGGCCTGCTTTGGAGTAAGATGTATTTTGATTCAGCAAAGTACAGCTGGAGTTTGGGCCACGGGGTGGGGGGCACCCAGCAGTGCTCCGTAGGGCCCACTAGACTCCAGAGGTATTTTCATAACCTTGTTCCCATGATCTCCTTCCTGTGCTGGCACCTCCCCTTGGCCCCAGCCCCCCAGTGTGGCCTCAGGCTCGGTCAACCCCCCATCCCACCTTGAAGGGCACCTCCTTTTACACACACAGGAACTAGCATCCTTAGCACTTGTCTTTGAGGGGAAGAAGGGAAAATACTGGGTGGGGGCTGGCCTAATGCTGGGCGGGGGATACCCTGCCCTTCCTTCTGGCCCAACTTGCCCTTTCTGAGTTTCCTGAAAATTACAGGCCAGTGCTCCTGTGTTCTCTCACCTTGGCCCACTATTCGTTCCGCTCCAGCATCTGACCTAGAGTCCCCTGCCTGGGGACCGTTGGAAAGGGGGCTGGACTGGAACTAACAAAAGTGGTAGATGGCAAGCAATGGCCCTGCTTCCCTGGAGAAGCTGGGAGGGTACCTTGCCCCAGGGAGGCCACAGGGCTCAGCTACTCTGAGATGGGACCGGAGACCACGACCACATCCCTCTAGGGCAGTGGTTCTCAACCTTCCTAATGCCGCGACCCTTTAATACAGTTCCTCGTGTTGTGGTGACCCCCAGTTTCATTGTTACAAATGGAACATAATGAAAGCATAGTGATTCATCACAAAAACAATATATAATTATAGATGTGTTTTCCGATGGTCTTAGGCGACCCCTGTGAAAGGGTCGTTCGACCCCCAAAGGGGTCGCGACCCACAGGTGGAGAACCGCTGCTGTAGGGGAAGAAGTAGCTCCATGGGGCGGCCTGTAAGAGGCCTCTGTAGTTGGAGGAGCATCTGGGCAGAGGGGTACAGGGAGGCCATGAGGGTGGAGAGGGGCGGGGCCTCTGCAGCCTTGAGTTTGGAGCTGACCTCAAAGGTAGAGATGGTTCCAGGAGAGCAGTTAGAGGTCAGAGGTGCTCAGAGACTGAAGTCATGTGGAGGGGTGAGGGGGGGGCGAAGTGTATGCGCTGTTACTGATGCGGAATCCATAGGCTCAGTGCCCTTGTGGAAAGGGAAAGGGGGCGCCTAAGACTTTCAACTTGGTCCCCACTTGCCCCTTATCTCACCCTTACCGAGACACCCCCTCCTCCCCCCCGGAGCCATGCTCTGCTCCAGCTTCATTCAGAGCACCTGTCTCCACCTGGTTCAGCCTCCCTGTCCCATGCAGGGTTCAGTTCTAGGACCTTCCTCCGTGCTCAGTGTCCCCCATAGGAATCAGGTGACTATTCCAAAACCTCAAGCTCCCCTCCATCCAATTCCAGCTGTTTTCCTCTTTGAGGAGACCAGTGGCAGGGAGAAGGGTGAGATGACCTTACCCTGATGCCCCTCCTCATGGGGGGAGTGATCCCCTTTGGGACTGAGTCACTTCCTGGGCCTTGACCTCCAGCCCCTCTGAAATTTCCACAAGTATGGACCTGGCTCAGCCGCTGCCTGGAAGGCGTCTGCTGTGGGAGGGAGGAAAGGGGGCCGGACTGGGAAGTCTTGCTGGAGAAGCTGAGAACTGGCTACTAAGAACTGGAACTAAGAAAAGTGGAAGGTGGCAAACATTCAGATTGGGCAAGGTGTGTGTGGAGGCAAGGCATCACTGTCTTCAACGTAATAAGGCACTGCAGCATAGGGCCCAGTGCAACATGGGTGCCTTGTCCAAAATTCAGAATTTAAAATAGCAGTGTGAATGAACAGCTGCAGATATGTGTTCTATAATAGGCCAGAAATAAGGGAGGTTTCAAAGTTAAGGAATAAAACATCTCTTCATTTGTAGTGTATCTATTTTTTTTATTTTTAAATACATTTTATTGATTTTTTACAGAGAGGAAGAGAGAGGGATAGAGAGTTAGAAACATCGATGAGAGAGAAACATCGATCAGCTGCCTCCTGCACACCCCCTACTGGGGATGTGCCTGCAACCAAGGTACATGCCCTTGACCGGAATCGAACCTGGGACCTTTCAGTCCACAGGCCGACGATCCACTGAGCCAAACCGGTTAGGGCTGTATTGTATCTCGTTAGTCAGAGTTATCCTAATATACAGTGGGGCCTTGACTTATGAGTTTAATTCGTTCTGAGACCGAGCTTGTTAAGGAGCTCGTTAACTCAAATTACTCTTATCAATTCGATGCAAAAAATCGGCCGAGAGACAGCTGGTATCTCAAAAAACTCGTTCGTCAGGACACTCGTAAGTCAAGGCCCCACTGTACTCTCACAGTGCAGCTTCCAAAAAAATTGTTCAAAGAGCTGAAGACAGCACTCTGTAAACAGATAAAAGTATTGAGCATAATGTAGGCTTAGAAATCCCATAATATTTATTAGGAAAAGGTTAGTACATTTTTCAGAGATTTCCCTTTGAGTCAATAAAATTTTTCTATGGGAACAGCAACAACAACAACAAAAGAATTTAAGATGACGACAAGCAGAGCATCCAACCAAATGGGGGGCCCTTCGGCGTGACTGCAGGTCACATGCCTGACACTGGCCCTGGCAGGTGGACAGAGTGTGGGACTAGGATATGACTTCAGTCTCTGATTTACTGAGCACCTTGTGTGTACCCGGCGCTGTTTCGGCCACCAAGGATACAGCAGTGAGCAAATAAAACCTGGTCCTCTTGGAGCCAGTAGTTCAGTGACGGAGATGGACAATGAACCAGGTCAATGGTGGTGATGGGGGCTAAGGAGAAATCTACAGCAGACACGGGGTGGGTGGGGGGTTACTGCTTTAGATGGGGAGACCGAGCAGGTGACATGTGGATAAAGACCTAAAGGACATGAGATTAGGAATAACTGGAGGGAGAAGAGCCTCACACACGTATGTAACATGTGCAGTGGCAGTGGCAGGGTGGCCAGTGTGCTGGAGCGCCATATGTGCTGAGGAAGCCCAAGGGCCGCATCATGCAGAGCCGCTGTCTGGTGAGACGGGTGCCGTTGGGGGGGTCTCCGGAGAGGAGCAGAGGCATCGGATCGGACCGAGTTCTGGCAGGGCTCCCGCGGGGATGGAGGGTGGACTGAAGGGAGCCAAGGGGAGTGAGGGCACCATGGAGAGGTGATAGCAGTGATTCCTCTGGAGATGCTGGCCCGGCCCAGGGTGGTGAGAAGTGGTGGACCCTGAGTGTGCTCGGGGAGTGCCTTAAAGACAGAGCCAGCGGGATTCACCGACGGAGGAGATTTAGGGGAGTCAAGGAGGGACCCAGGGTTTGGCCTGGACCACTGAGGAAGGGTGGCATTGCTGCGGAGACAGATGGATTTCAGCACCAGCATTGTCGGAGCAGAGGGCAGGGGCAGGGAGGGGTGAGGCCTCTCTTCCTGGAGCCTCTGCTCTGGGCAGGAGAAGCCCCCCATCACTGGAGGGTGTGGGTGGGGTTCCCATAGAGCTAATATTAGTCATCGCCACTTACTGAGCCGACTCCTTGCCGAACGCTTCATGCTTTCTGTCTGGAAACGTCCTTAGGTCTCCGAGGCCAGCCTTGTTAGCTCCCCTCGAGCTCATTGCCGAGGCCAGAGGGGTAGTATGAGGGGCAGAGTAAGAGTTCGGATTTGGGCCTGACTTTGTGCGCTTTGTGGGCCATTGGGGGACCTACACCCCGCACTGGGCTGCCCTGCAGCAGCCCCTCTGTGCCTCGACTCCCTTGGTTCCCTGTCCTTGGGCCCCCCTGCCCCCATCCCTGCCCTGGGCCTGGACAAAGGGGCTTCTGTCCTGCCAGCCCCTCCCTCCCTCACAGAGCAACTGACCCACAAATAGGTTATGTAACCACGGCCTCCACAGGCAGGGGCTTGGCCCGAGTCTGGCTGGACCTGAGCCCACGGGGAGGGTGTCGGAGGGCCCCCCTCCTTTTGGCAGGCAGCTTCTGGGGGCCCCAGGAGGAGACTAGAGCTCTGAAGGGAGGACTTGGGCCCCTCGGACTTCCGGTGGTGAGCCTAGGACCTGAGTGTGCCCTGGAGCCTGTATATGAGGTGGCCACTCAGAGGCACTGGCACAATCGCCTTCCTTCCCTTCCTGCCCTGCTGAGTGGGGCTCATGTACGCTGGCCAGCCCCAAGGCTGGGCGTGGGGGAGGCTGCATCGTGGAGAGGCAGATCTTCCCTCAGAGATACCCTCATTTCTGATGTCCCAGCCTTCCCGGGCCACCCCCAGCCCATCTGGGTCCTTCTGAAAGACAGATTGGGCCGGCTCCCTCCCTCCCACTATCGGCCGGGGATGCGTGTGCACATGTGTGTGCCTGTGTGGGTGCACCATCCTGGCTTCTGTCCGCAGGCAGGGCCAGGCCTGAGACCTTGGACCTGCGAACCTCCCAACATCTTAGTTTAGTGGGAAACCAAGGTCTAAAGAGCTGGAGCTGAGTGCAGGGAACAGAGTTGAGTGAGTGAATGAATGTTTTTCAGACTAAACACTTAGATAGCTTTGGCTCGGAGCCTGCCAGGGAGCCAGCTAGCACCCTCTGCCTGCTTTTAAGCTGCGGGAGTGGGCTAGGGCCCGGGCTGACTGCGGGAGGGGCTGGGCAGAGCCTCCAGCTCACTTGTGTCTCCTTCCCACTCCCAGAGCTCCTGGGCTCCACCAAGAAGATCAATGTCAACTTTCAGGACCCGGATGGGTGAGTTCTCAGGCAGGGCAATGCCAGATGGGATGGGGGCCAAAGGGCTTCTGGGGGAGGCTGGGTGCCTGAGTCCCTACCCATACGTGTCTGTCACCTGTCCCAGCTTCTCTGCCCTGCACCACGCGGCCCTGAATGGCAACACGGAATTGATCACCCTGCTGCTGGAGGCCCAGGCTGCCGTAGACATCAAGGACAACAAAGGCAAGGCCTGTCAGGGACCTCAGAGCCAGGGGGTGGGTTGAGATCAGGGGTCCCTTGAGGACTGGATGGTTCTTCAATTGAGGTCTCCACCCAGGGTCTCAGGCTGGGTCTAGGCAGGTCCTCATGGGCTCTGCACCCTAGAGGTCAGGGGTGGGCCCAGGGTGAGAGACCAGCTCCCAGTGGCTCCTGCCTGCCCCCAGGCATGCGGCCACTGCACTATGCGGCCTGGCAGGGCCGGAAGGAGCCCATGAAGCTGGTGCTAAAGGCAGGCTCAGCGGTGAACATCCCATCAGACGAGGGCCACATCCCCCTCCACCTAGCGGCCCAGCACGGTCACTACGATGTGGTGAGGACCACCGCGGGGGGTTACGCGTGTGGGAGGCGCGAGCCTGGCAGCACGGGGCTGAATGCGCTCCGCACCCGCAGTCCGAGATGCTGCTGCAGCACCAGTCGAACCCGTGCATGGTGGACAGCGCCGGGAAGACGCCTCTGGACCTGGCCTGCGAGTTCGGCCGTGTTGGGGTAAGTCTCCCAGGAGCTGAGAGCCACTCCATCTGCTCTGCTGCCTCTTCTGGGGTTGGAGTTGGGGACAGACCTGCAACCCCCTGGCCTGTTTCTGGGTGCCCCCTACTCTGACCCCTCCTTCAAGGTGGTCCAGCTGCTCCTGAGCAGCAACATGTGCACAGCCTTGCTGGAGCCCCGGCCGGGGGACACCACCGACCCCAATGGAACCAGCCCCTTGCACCTGGCAGCCAAGAACGGCCACATTGACATCATCAGGTACGGTGCTGTGGGGGTGGGGTTCCCAGCTCTGGGGCTCTGCTCCTGGCTTGGTGATAAGATGGGAGCAGTCTCGGAGCTATGGCCTCTGGATGCCCCGGGCACCTCCAGCTACCCACACGAGGGATGTGCTAGAATGGGGTGGGAGTGGGCATGGATAGCCACATAGCCGGGGCTCTGCTGCAGTCCTGTCACTCGCTGGGTGACTTCGCGGATACACTGAACCTCTCTGGGCCTCAGTGTTCCCATGGGCCTCACAGCAGAGCCAGTGGGAAAAGACGAGGTAGCTGCTGTGAAGGGTTAGCACAGGGCGGGCACTTCCACAAGTGCTTCGTCACTGTCAGGTACGTTGTCAGGGAGATGGGTAGGGCTGGTCAATCCTTAGGCCCTTGGAAATCGGGGCTCAGCTTTGGGGTGCTGGGGCCGAGGGCTCCTGCTGTAGGCCCCGCCCGCTCCCCCGGCCTTCCCGCCAGACTCCTGCTCCAAGCTGGCATTGACATTAACCGCCAGACCAAGGCCGGCACAGCCCTGCACGAGGCTGCGCTCTGTGGGAAGACAGAAGTGGTTCGGCTGCTGCTGGACGTGAGTTGGAGGCCCAGGGGGAGCTGGGTCCAAGGCAGGGTTGGGAGAACGGGGTGCTCTTGACAGACCTCCCCTCCTGGCCCCTGCAGAACGGGATCAATGCCCACGTGAGGAACACGTACAGCCAGACGGCCCTGGACATCGTGCACCAGTTCACCACGTCACAGGCCAGCAAGGAGATCAAGCAGCTGCTGCGAGGTGGGCCCAGGTCGGGCAGAGGGTCCGGGGCGGGGCCTGGGCCAGGCTGGTTCGAAGGACTGGGGAGTCTACCTCCTGTGTCCCCAGAGGCCTCGGCGGCTCTGCAGGTCCGGGCGACCCAAGATTATTGCAACAACTATGACCTGACCAGCCTCAACGTGAAAGCCGGGGATATCATCACAGTAAGGATGGCCTGGGGCTGTGGAGCTGGGATGCTCACCCCACATTCCCCCTCAGCGATTGGGGAGCCAGTTGACCCAGAAGTCTCCCTGCGTGTGCTCTCCCCACCTCATCTGGCCAGGTCCTTGAACAGCATCCAGATGGCCGATGGAAGGGCTGTATCCATGACAACCGGACAGGCAATGACCGGGTGGGCTACTTCCCATCCTCCCTGGGTGAGGCCATTGTCAAGCGAGCAGGCAAGTCCTACCCAGGTCTGGGCTTGGGGGCCAGAAGGGAGGAAGTGCACATGTGTGTTGGATGGCAGGGCAAGGACCGAGCTCTAGCCATGGCTAGGTGCAGGGTCCAAAGTGGTGTTCAGAAGTGTGTCCTGCCAGCTGTCTCCTCAGTGTCCTCATGCCCATTCCTTCATTTATTCAACCGACATTGCACACTGACCACTAGGAATAGATGGCGACTCAGATGGACATCAGTCCTGCTTTCAAGGAGCTTGCCCCCAGGGAGGGAGGGGAGCAGGGGACAGTGAAGTAACCACAGAATGAAACACACCAGCCAATGGCACAGAATGTGGATGGAGACCTGCTTTAGATGTGGTGGCCAGAGAAGGCCCTGATAAATGGGAGGGACTGGCTACAGGCAGAGCAATCCAGGCAGTGGGAACCACATGTGCAAAGGCACTGAGGCAGGAAAGACCGTGATGTGTGTAAGGGTCCATAGGAGGCCAGCATGGCTGGCGCAGAGTTAGGGAGAGGGAGGGGGGTGAGGACATGGCCACAGGGCCACCGAGTGGTTTCAGGCAGGGGACTGGTGAGATCACAGAGGTGGACAGGTGGGATGAAAGAGAGAGTGGTCCAGTTAGGCGATGTGGCTAGTCTACCCATCTAACTGGACCACTAGTTCTCCTGGGGTGGAGAGCCTCGCCCCAGGCTCCTGGGTGCCTCTTTCCTCCCCGCTGTTCCCCTGGCACAGAGGAGGTTTCACCCTCTGGCAACCTGCACCCACCCCCCCAACAGGACCACAGGGCCACTGGTAAGCTGGCCGGATAGCCTGGCGTGGGCTCCTCTCTGCCACATGCTCCTGCTCTCCAACGTCCGGTGTGGGGAGGGGGTCTTCTAAGGGCTCTCAGGACAGGAGGAGACTGTTGTGCATGTGTTGGGCCTCTACCTAGGCTTGGGGCTGGGCCAGGGGACACCCTCCTTTCGGTGTCTGGCTCCCAGGCCTGGGCTGGTCCAATACTCAGGGAGGCTATGGTTGGCCCACAGGTTCCCGAGCAGGTGCTGAGCAAAGCTCACCTCAGGGAGGCAGCTTGCCGGGACCCTCTGCACCCCCTGAGGAGATCTGGGTGCTGAGGAAGCCTTTTGCAGGTAGGTGGGGGCCTCTGGAGGGCAGGGCAGCTCCCAAGCGAGGCGGGGCCAGCGCTGGCTGATGCTCCCTTGCGCTGGCAGGTGGGGACCGCAGTGGCAGCTTGAGCAGTGTGGCTGTTGGCCGGAGCAGCGGGGCCCACAGCCTGCACGCAGGCTCTGAAGGGGTCAAGGTAGGTGGGGTGGTGACGGGGCCGGGGCGGCCTGGGCCCAGAGCAGCGCTGGCCAGCTGATCTGTCTGGGTTGCAGCTCTTGGCAACAGTGCTCTCCCAGAAGTCCATCTCCGAGTCTAGCCCCGGGGACAGCCCCGTGAAGCCTCTGGAGGGGTCAGCAGGTAAGAGCAAGGACGCAGCACCACTGTCCTGGCTGACAGGTAGCCTTTGAGCAGCCCTTGGCCCACCGTGCCCTCTCCTCCCCAGGGGCGGCCAGGTCCCAGCCTCCAGTGGCCCATGCTGGGCAGGTCTATGCGGAACTGCCGTCCAAGAAGCTGGAGCCGGCATCGGAGGGCAAGGTACAGGGCCTGGGCTGGCAGCAGGGAGGGGTGCCCGGGGCAGCCTGCCTGGCCTGGCCACAGTACAGCCGGGGGCTCTTGACAGGCTAGCCCCCTCCTTCTGTCTGTGTCAGTCTGTGTGTGTAGGTGTTGTCTATTGTGTGGGCTGTGCGTGTGAATTAGTACATGTAAGAAGCGTGCACAGGTGTGAGGTGAACAAGGGTGTGCATGTGTGTGTGGTGTGACTGTGAGGCGGGCACGTGTGCATGTGTGCGTGTGTATGAAATGGCACGAGTGAGACAAGACGAGTTGTGTACATGGGTGAGGTGGGTCCTGTGTGCATGACTTGCGTGCTGGGGAAGGTGGGAGCTGCCGGCTGAGTCCTGCAAACTTCTGGGCAAAGCTCACCTTCCAGGGACTGAGGGGCAGACTGAGGCCCCATCCTAGAGCCTCACCTGGGGCCACACTGCAGGGTGTCCCTGGTGCAGGAATGGGGGGGATGGTCAGACGCAGCTGAACCTTCCTGGTGGAGAGCAGAGCGATGCTGCAGTGCCGTGCGGAGCTCAAGACAGCGGCAGCCAGGACCACAGAGTGAGGAGGGAGCACCGGTGCCAGACTGACGGGGGCCTAGCTGCACGTGGACCCGTGGACGGCAGACTGAGCTGACACAGAGGAGGCACCGCG
>NW_006290772.1:360404-362721 GCF_000327345.1 Myotis davidii
CGTTCCAGCTGCAGCTGTACGCCCCCAACTTCCTCAGCGCTGGCTACGACCTGCCCACCATCAGCCGCATGACCCCTGAGGTGAGCTGCCCAAAGGCTGGCCGCCAGCCACGACCCGGAAACAGATCCCCCGCCTCCAGCTAATGGGCTGTTCCTCTAACTAGGACCTCACGGCCATTGGGGTCACCAAACCAGGCCACCGGAAGAAGATCACGGCAGAGATCAGCAGCCTCAGCATCCCCGACTGGCTGCCTGAGCACAAACCCGTAAGGCTCCCTGCACCCTGTGGCTGGGCCCAGGATGGGCAGATAGACAGACAGACTGTCTCCCTGGCTACAGCCCTCACCTGCCCTCTGGAGCTCCAGGGAGTGGAGACCAGAGGACGGTCCCTCAGTATGGCCCACCTGCACGACGTTTGTCCATCACAGGCACTGGGACCAGCCTTCCTGAGGCAGGAACAGGGGTGACAACCTGTGAGGGCCACCAGGGTGAAGGGAGAATACCTCTCTCCACTCCGTGCTCCTGCAGAGACCCCCCTCCATACTCAGGCAGTCACACAGGGACACCGGCATCCCAGCAACGCTGCCCCTTGCACACCTACCCAGGCACCAGAGAGGGGCCTGCATTGATGGGATATGCTTGCACACAGCAGACTTCTGCATGGGGAAGATGTGTGAGTGTGCATGCTCCATGTACACAGGCAGCACACGCACACTAAATATATTCAAGGTGCCCATTGATGACCGCACGCACACACCCACACATTTAACTGCACGTGCCAGCTGTGTTGACAGCTGACACCCACTCTAACTGCAGGCCATGCTATTACTGACAGGCACTCATATGTTGGAACCGGTTCTGGGCCAGGAGAAGGTAGGCTCAGGGCCTGTTGCCTCAATGCTGCCTCTCTGGTTCTCACGCAGAGCTGTGATTCCCCATCCACTGATGGGGGTGATGCCATGACCACCAAAAGCCCCCAGGGCTGTGGGTCAGGGACAGGTAGGTTGACACTCATCTGCCTTGCCGCACTCAGTCAGTGGCTCAGCGGTCCTCCGGGTGAGCACGTCGGGGTCCCAGGGTCTCACTTGGCTCTTGCGGATATGCTGTGCGTTGGTACGTTAGCGATGCCCTGCTGGGCATGTGGACAGGTGGATGCCAGTCAGGAAGCCGCTGGGCGGTACTGGGTGAAGACTCTCATGGCTGTTTGCACACGTGTGTGGTGTGGCCGCGTGACTGCCTGATGCGGGTGGGAAGTTGTGAGAGGGTGTGAGCGTGACACAGAGGGAAGTCAGTGCCCGTGTGTGGCTGTGATCCAGGGTATGCGTGGACACGTATCTGGTTGGTGGTACTGTGTATCTGCGTCCATGATGTATGGTGTGTGTCCACTGGGTGCTGTTCCCATGGTTGCCTGGACAGGTGAGGAGGAAGTGCAGTCTTTCCCAAACGGTGTCCTGAAGATAGGGTGGCCCTGTGTGTGCGTGTGTGTGTGTGTGTGCACATGCACGTGAGCTGGACTTGGGCTCCTGCTGAGGCTGCGCTGTCTCCAGGGCTGACACTTCTGTTGGTTTGTCCTCTGTTTGTCCGTACCGGGCTGGCCCGATGCCCCTGCCCCAGCAGCTCCCAGTCGTCGATGGGCTGTGGGTAGCCAGCTCTGGCTGCCCTCTGTGTCCCCTGCTCTGTATATAGGCTAACCTGGCTGTGTGGCTGTCCATGATCGGCCTGGCCCAGTACTACAAGGTGCTGGTGGACAACGGCTATGAGAACATCGACTTTATCACCGACATCACCTGGGAGGACCTGCAGGAGATTGGGATCACCAAGCTGGGTGAGGCTCCAGCCCCCACCGCTTCCTGGTCCTTGCCACTCTCCCTGGCCTGACCTGCCCCATCCCCCACTCAGGACACCAGAAGAAGCTGATGCTGGCAGTGAGGAAACTGGCAGAGCTGCAGAAGGCCGAGTACGCTAAGTATGAAGGGGGACCTCTGCGCCAGAAGGCGCCGCAGTCGCTTGAAGTGATGGCCATTGAGTCGCCGCCCCCTCCTGAGCCTGCCCCAGCTGAGTGCCAGTCTCCAAAGATGACCACCTTCCAGGACAGCGAGCTCAGTGGTGAGCTGCAGGCTGCCATGACTGGCCCGGCAGAGGGGGCCGCCACCCCTGCCGCCGCCGAGAAGCCCTCCAATCACCTGCCACCCACCTCAAGGGCCTCTGTGCGTCAGGAGCCCAGTCTGGGCGGGCGGGCACGGCATATGAGCAGCTCTCAGGAGCTGCTGGGTGATGGGTTCCCGGGGCCTGGCAGCCCTATGTCACGAAGCCAGGAG
>NW_006290772.1:366603-368513 GCF_000327345.1 Myotis davidii
CCCCCAGACTCCCACGAAAGCTCGGCCAGGTTCCCCCCAGGCCCTGGGGGTGCCTCATGGTCCAGCCCCAGCCACAGCCAAGGTGAAGCCCACCCCACAGCTGCTGCCCCCTATGGAGCGACCCATGTCGCCCCGCTCCCTGCCCCAGTCACCCACACACCGGGGCTTGCGGCCTAAGAAGCGCGCCCACAGCCTGAATCGCTATACAGCGTCTGACAGCGAGCAAGAGCGGGATGAGCTGCTGGTGCCGGCTGCTGCCGGGCCCTATGCCACTGTCCAGCGGCGTGTAGGTCGCAGCCACTCAGTGCGGGCACCTGCTGGTGCCGACAAGAACGTCAATCGCAGCCAGTCCTTTGCTGTGCGGCCCCGGAAAAAGGGCCCCCCCCCACCTCCGCCTAAGCGCTCCAGCTCAGCCATGGTCAGCGCCAACCTGGCTGATGAGTCAGCACCTGATGCTGAGACCAAAGGAGCTGGGACTGAGGATGGCCAGCTGGGGGTCCGGGCACAACGCCGGCGGGCCAGTGACCTGGCTGGCAGCGTGGACACGGGCAGTGCTGGCAGTGTGAAGAGCATCGCAGCCATGCTCGAGCTGTCATCCATTGGGGGTGGGGGCCGGGCAGCCCGCAGGCCCCCCGAGGGCCACCCCACGCCTCGCCCTGACAGCCCTGAGCCAGGCAGGGTGGCAACAGTGCTGGCCTCCGTGAAGCACAAGGAGGCCATTGGGCCTGACGGAGAGGTGGTGAACCGGCGCCGCACGCTCAGCGGGCCCGTCACAGGACTTCTGGCCACTGCCCGCCGAGGGCCCGGGGAGCCGGCAGGGCCTGCAGATCACGGCCACCTTGTAGAGGATGGCACTGTCCGGCAGAGGCCTCGAGGTCCAGCCAAGGGAGAGGCAGGTGGGGAGGGTCCTCCCTTGGCCCGGGTGGAGGCCAGTGCCACGCTGAAGAGGCGCATCCGAGCCAAGCAGAGCCAGCAGGAGAATGTCAAGTTCATCTTGACTGAGTCCGACACGGTCAAGCGGCGGCCCAAGGCCAAGGAACGGGAGGCAGGTCCGGAGCCACCGCCCTCACTGTCCGTGTACCAGAATGGCACCGGCACTGTGCGCCGCAGACGGGGCTCTGAGCACGCTGGACCCCTGGAGCTGCCCCCGCCACCCGCACCCACCGAGCCCCTGCCCTCTGATCTGATGCACTTGCCCCCGCTGCCCCCACCAGACAGTGATGCCCGGAAGCCAGTCAAGCCGCCTGTCTCTCCCAAGCCTGTCCTGGCTCAGCCGGTACCCAAGATCCAGGGGTCACCCACACCCGCCTCCAAGAAGGTGCCGCTGCCAGGTCCCAGCAGCCCAGGTAGGTGAGGGAGCCAGCTGGGGAAGGGCCTCCACCCCACCTCCCCACTCCGTGGTCTGAAGGGTTTTCTCTTCTTGGATTTGATGGCAGCCAGGTGGGAGTAGGGTGGAGTGTCCTCAGACTGTCTCATCCATCCACCTAGAGGACAACTCTGCCAACCCAGAGCTGGGAGGAGGGTGGCTGGTCCTCAACTTGCTCCCTGAAGGAGGCACAGAAACTTATTAATAGCAGCACCAGGGGAGGGAGGACTCTGACCCAGCTGGAGGGGGATCCCAGCACTCAGGAGGGAGGGGAGAGGCGTCCAGGCAAAAGGATCCGAGGTGCAAAGGCCCTGTGGCAGTCAAACAACCCAAGGGCACACCTAGAAGGGGATGCAGTGGGGGAGGGGAGGGGGCGGACCGGGAGGGATTTGGAAACAGCGATGCCACCAGGGTTTGCATGGGGAAGCACGTTCTTTGGTTGCCATGGGAGGCTGGGGTGGGAGGGGCAGTGGAGAGCTGCGGCGGCGGCGGCGACGCTGTGCTGAGGACCACGGTACCTCCGCTCCTGGGTGGGAGGCAGCGG
>NW_006290772.1:368754-373146 GCF_000327345.1 Myotis davidii
GCACCTCGCTGGGGGACAGCGCCCAGCAGAAGCTGGAGGAGACGAGTGCGTGCTTGGCGGCAGCGCTGCAGGCGGTAGAAGAAAAGATCCGGCAGGAGGATGCTCAGGGCCAGCGGTAGGTGGGGCGGGGTCCGGTCGGGCGAGGGCATCTGGGTGCCTCTCGGGTTAGTGAAGGTGTAGTGTGCGGGCTGGGCGTGGTCTCGGGCACCTTATATAGTGGGGCGGGGCCCGGCGTGGGCGGGGCTTGCACGCCACCCTGTCATTTATTCTGAGGCAGCTGTGCTCCGCTGGAATAGGGGGATGGGGGGAGTCAGAGGCCGTGGGGCGGGGCCCCGCCCATGCACTGCTGATTTGAGTGGGAGGCCTGGTCTATGTAGGGAGGGGGCACGGCCTTTTCCGCCGACCCCACCTTGCCCCCCTCTTCTCTCACTGCGCCCACCCCAGCCCCTCTGCTTCGGAGAAGAGCACGGGCAGCATCCTGGACGACATCGGCAGCATGTTTGATGACCTGGCGGACCAACTGGACGCCATGCTGGAATGATGTGGCACACGTTGGGCCCACCTATGCTGCCTGGGCTCTAGCTGCACACTGACCTTTACCTCAGGATGGGCACTTCTGGGCGCAGCGCAAGTGGGCATGGTGGGGGGCCGAGGGGGACGGGGTGCAGGGGACAGCCTGCCAGGGCCGCGAGGCGGGGGCGGGTCGTGCTGCCCTGTCCCTGCACAAGCACAACTCCTGCCCCCTGGGCCCAGGCAAGATGCCGAACGTGGAAGACTGCCTGGCCTAGGGACCCAAGGGCTCTGGACAGATGCTGCTGCTCTGTGGGTGCCTGTCCCTGTCTGCTGCTCCCTGTGCAATAACTGCTGGGCTACCCGCCCACCCACCACCGGGCTCTACCCAGTGTGTAGAGAAGGGGCAGCCCCTGGCACCCTGCCCTGAATCCACGTTGGGCCCACCTTGGGAGGTAGTGGGGGGGGGGGCAGCCACTGGAGCTCCCTCCCCAATCAGTGGCAGAGCACAGGCCTATGCCCAGCACAGAACTGCCCACTGGGGACCTCTGCCAGCTGCTCTGGCACAGCACAAGGGGCTGGGGTCAGGACCCCTGCCCTACTCTACCCCACAGAATATAAGCTATTGAGAGTATTAATTTATTGGGAATAAGCTGAGGCAGATTTCCCTAGAGAAACAAAAAGGTATAACTTTAACGAATATATATTTAAAGAAAGAAAAAATATTATTGATTCTATAGAAAACCATTTACCAACTGCAAGGACACTGGAGTCTAGCTCGAGACAAAAGCTGTTCCAGGCCCTGGCCACTGTCTGTCCTTTCCCTCTACCCAGGAGTGGCCAGACCCCCGGGCCAGTAGCGCACACAGTAGGCTGGGGTCTGTGCTCCACCAGGGCCTCCCTCTGCGCTCTCTTAACTTCTGTGTCTGAAGAACTCGAAGGATGTGCCTTGCTGCTGGGCTGTGTCCTCCATGCCGTGGAGATGGCGGGGAGGGCTCCCTCCTCTCTGGGGGATGCTGCTGTGAAGGTCTGCCTGTGTTTGGGGGAAGCTATGTGCACAGCGTGAAGTGGTGGTCAGCCGGATGACAGCAGTGGGTGCAGGGCGTGCATGCCAGGCTGCGTGTGACGCGTGTGAAGGTGTGCCTGACTCTCCCTCCCCAGGCTCCGAGCAGGCAGCCAGCCCACCCCCATCTGAATTCCCACGGATGCTTCTGCTCGTGGTCCAAGGCTGTGTCGTGTGGTTGTTCTCGCCTCTCTCTCCTCGCCCCCTCCAAAAAAGTACTGACCAGCCTCCTCTATTGTGTTTGCTGACCCACGTGTGTTGGACACAACTTTGACATTTCTTAAAAAAAAATTAAAAATGCCAAAAACCAGCAATTGTGATGCAGGTGGGCAGAGGGGATCAGCCAAGGTGGCATCTAGGAATGTGAGGCCCCTTTCAGCTGTCATGTGGTGGCGCGTCCCCTAGTGGCGTTACCTGGTCGTCCACCTGACCTCTCCTTAGCGGGTGGCCAAGGCTGGGGCTCCGGCAGGTCGGGAGGGGGGTCTGGGCAGGGCGGTATTCTTGGCTGTCAATAAACAGCAGAAAACGGCCTGGCTCACTGTTTGGTGGTGTGTGCTGGGAGAATGGTGGTGGTGGTGGTGGTGCTGGGGGGAAGGGGGGAGGGGTGGAGTTGGCCTGTCCATGGCAGGGAGGGGAAGTCAACTGAGAGGGCTACATCCTGGGGTCAACAGACAATAGGAACGCTTTTTGTGACCCCTCCCAGCTTCCCTCCCACTGGCTGCTGGTGCCCGGGCACACCAGTGCTCTTGGGCAGCCTCTCCCTCATCCCAGGACCATCCCTACTCACAGCCACAGTCTGTGCAGCTTTTATTTCAATCAGAAGTAATCAAATCTATGTACAGTCTAAAAACAATAGAAAAGGTGAGTAAAAAAGTCCTGCAGTCCATCAGGAATGGGGATGGAGGGTGGACTGGGCAAGCATTATACCTGGAGTGTAGAGAGAGGGTCTGGGCACTGTCCTGGCAGCAATGATGACAGAGCCAGACAGAGGGAGACTCGCCGGGTGCAGGATCAGGACAGTGCCTGGCCAGGTGAGCCTGCCCGCCTATCCCCTAATGGGCAGGCAGAGACCCTGAGACCAGCCTGGCTTAGACAGGCCTAGGGTGGGCCCAGAAGAAGTCAAGACCTGGCCTGGATTCTGTCAGCAAGTCCAAACCTGTAGAGGAAGGGCTCTGTTTCAGGTGCCCCTCTGGCCATCCTGCCCCAATACCACCTGCCGTTTATAGCTGCCCTCCACTGTCACCTGCCCGGGGCTCCTGGCTCCTCACCCCCAACACCCTGCTCTCCGGTGCAGTCAGCCCCTTTGGATGGCCCCAGCCCAGACTCTGACCTTCACAGTGCTGTCCACAGCCCCTGAGAAGAGCCGGCCCCGGGACACGGCCAGTGCAGTTACACTGCCCTGGTGACGCAGCAGGGTCTGTGTGCAGATCATGTTGTCCATACTCCAGACCTGGGGGCACATAAGACATGAGGACTGCCAGGCCAGGCTACCCACCCTGAGCCTCCCACTGTCACCAGGCCAGCACGGACCCTGAGAGACCGATCATAGGATGCGCTGAAGACTTTGGTCTGGTCCGGTGTCGAGATGACCGCCAGGGCATACACGGTGCCGACGTGGCCTGTCAGGGTCCGAACCTGCTCCTTGGACTCGATGTCCCACACCTGAGGTGATGGCACAGGCAGGTCAGAGACACAGATGGGAGAGGACAGGGGGCCAGAGTCAGGCCTTGCCCCTAGGTGTCCACCCTTACGTGGATGAGGTTCTCGTAGGTGCCACAGACAATGTGGTGATTCGTCACGGCGATGGAGTACACACTGCCACCAGAGGTCTGTAGGACATGGATGCAGTCGAGGGTCCGGATATCCCAGATCTATGGGCAAGCGCAGAACACTTGGTCCTAGGCCAGCGTCTCTGGGGCTTCAGATGTGGGCAGCCCACCCACCACCCAGGTTGTGTGTGAGGGTCTCCCTGTCCCAGTAGGAAGGGGGCAGGGCAGTGCTGGTACAGGGAGGGGCCCTGCCACCAGGAAAGTGGCAAAGGGGTACCTTGATTGTCTGGTAGGAGCCACTGTACAGGTAGCTCTGGGCAGCCACCAGGGCCCGCACCCAGTGGTTTAGGCCTGTTAGCTCCTTCTTCAGCTTCAGCTCCGTGCCCACAATGTCCCAGACCTGTGAGAACATCAGCATGGGCTGGGTGGCCAGGCATCCGGCACCCCAATGCCTGGTGCACGCACACACTGCCTTGCCTGACCTTGATGGCCTTCAGGGAACCACTGAAGAGCATGTTGTGAGAGGAGACCAGCGTGCACACCGGGTTGTCATGGGCCCGGATCGTGTTCACCTTCTGCAGGTTCTGGATATCCCACACCTGGTGGGTGGAAGGACAGGAGCCTCAGCACCAGCCCTGCTGCCCTGAGCCCAGGCCCCCGTGTGCCCGGGACTCCCAGATACCAATACGTGTCCTGGACCCCCACGGGCCCTACTCACAATGATAGTGCAGTCTGCGGAGCCGCTGTAGAGCTTGCACCTGGGGAGGCAAAGCTAAGGTGTCAGGGCAGAAGGCACTGTCCTCACTGACACTGCCCTGCAGGCCAAGGGAGCCCTGGCCACCAGGCATCAGCAGCTTGGGCAATGCCCAGGCCACTGCCGCTTCCTTGGGCCCAGTCTTAGTGTTTTGGTCTCAGTGAGGGATGCGGAAGTGGAGGCCCAAACCCTGGCGCCTGCCTGGCAAGTGCCGAGCTGGGAGGTAATTACCCAGTTAGCACTGCTGGCAGTCAAGCTGCTACTTCTTGTGATTGAGAATCCCCCCCCCCCCGCCC
>NW_006290772.1:373162-391156 GCF_000327345.1 Myotis davidii
TACTCATGCCCAAATACAACACCTCATTACCCGAGACAGGAGGGAAGGTCTAAAAAGGGCCACCCTGGGGGCATGGAGGTGGCTGAGCCAGCTGTCGTGTGGTCCTGTCCCCGAGCTGTGCCCATGCCAGAGACAGCTGAGCTCCTGCCTCCACTCTATGAGGTCCCACCTCTGTCCTCCAGCTGCCCGAGGCGCCCAGGGCCAGGGCTATGCTTTGTGAATATATATCGTCAGAGATGCAGGGCCCACGTTACCACCGAGATGCCACCCTGCTCAAGGTCACGAGTGCCTCACAGGAGAGGCAGACACATGTGGGCTATACAGGCTTGAGCTCACCATCCATGGGGCAGTAGCATGGGGTCTCATGTCCCCAGCTCCATGTGGGCCTGGGGACAGTGGGTACACACATACACTCACCCCTGGATGCAGAGTGCCAGCACAATGCCATCATGGCCCTCCAGTGTCTTCTGACACTTGTAGGTAGTACACGTGTCCCACACCTGCAGAGACCAGGGTCAAGGTGGGTCCCACAAGATCAGCCAGGTGCCAGGGGTGGCATGGTGGGAATGAGGAAGCAAGCCATCCTCAGAAAGCCCCGCCTATAAGAGGAAGACCCGCCCACGGCCAGTACCCACCCTTCACCTGCCAGGCTACAGAGCCCACCCAGGCAGGATCCCACCCACCTTGATGGTCTTGTCAGAAGAGCCACTGAAGAGCAGGTCCCCCATGGAGTAGACACAGAGACACCAGACAGGGCCCTGGTGGCCCACAAAGGTTCCTTTGCACTTGAAGATCTGCTGCGGGTCATAGGCTGCAGAGACAGGAGTAGCTGTGAGAGACATGGGGAGGCCTTGGGGACAGTGGTGGGAGCAGCAGTGGGCCCATACTCACATCCTAGGATGCCCATGTTCAGCCGTGCATTGATGTGGGACAATTCATCCTGCAAGGCCGAGAGTGGAGGGCATGGTGGCTGTGGCTCCACAGTACCCCTGCCCGCCAGCCTGAGGTGCAGCAGCCCTCCCCACCCCAGACACCTAATCCTGAGCAGGGCAAGCTTCCTGTTGGGGCCCAATCAGAGGGATAGTCCTGTGTCCCCCACACCACCCAACCTTCCTGTCTCTGTCTCTCGCCCGCTCACGTTCAACATGGATGCGTCCCTCCGGAACTCCATAAGGTCCTCGCTCAGCTTGCTCTGGTTTTCATCCAGGACATCTGGGCGGCAGGGCAGAGGGTGTCAGGGACCAGGAGGAGGAGCTGCACCCCCATCCCTCCTGGGCTGGGCTCTCACCGAACTTGAGCTCCAGGCTCTTCTCCAGCTGGTCAATCTTCTCGGAGAGCTTGCCCAGCATGGAGCGCAGGAAGGCGATCTCCTGGTCCTTCTGGGCCAGGGCCACGTGCATCTCGTGGAAGCGGTCATCCGTCTGCTGGAGGAACTCCTTCAGGCCCTCGAAGCGGCAGGTCTCCAGGTGCGTCTCATACGTGTCCTGGTTTCCGATGAACGTGCACCTGGAGGGACAGGATGGCTGCCTGACCCTTTGCTCACCTGCCCACCCATTAGGACCCTCCCCTCGGCCTCCCCAACCCTAAAAATCTCTCTTGAATCTCAGTTTTGTGCCTACTGCACCCCAGATGGGCCACCATGCTCTCCACACCTGCACGCCCGCCCATCTCTCCTGCTCCCATCAGCACCCAGCACCCAGCAGGCCACTATGCAAGGAATATCCAATCACTCTACTCCTGCTCAAAGCTGCTAAAGGGCTCCTCCACACCCCTCATCGGCGTGCCTCTTTCCCCTCCACCTCCCTTCTGCTCTCAGCTCTGGCCATGTGTTCAAGTCCACCCCTGTTGGTCCAGCTGTTGGAAGCCCTTGCCCGGGTCTTTGCCTGGCTTATGCCCACACATAGGTTAGTGCTCATCTCACTCCTTCCCTGACCACCCCCCACTCCCCGAATGCTCTGACCCCTGTGTTCCCATGGGACTTTGATCTCTCCTTCGAAGCACCTGTACCTCCGTTTGTAATTACATAGTCGACGGTGTGGCTCCGCTAAGGTCCATCTCCCCAGGGACCCTGGCTGTCTCCCCAGTGCCCGGCACACAGGTGGATCTCAACAACGGTTTGCTGAAGGAGGGACTGTGAATGCCAGCCCAGGCCCACCCCCCCTCCTGCCCAAGCCCACCCCCGCCCACTCACCCGTACTTGGAGTGGGGACACTTGATGTGCTCGCACTCCTTGAGGTGGGCCTCCAGGTTCATCTTGAGAAGGGGCGGGCAGTTGGGGTTGTTGGGGCACCGCACAGGCCTGTAGTCACAACTGCTCTCGTGGTCCCTGTGGGAGACAAGACACAGAACAGCTGAGTCCCCAGAGGCACCATTTTTAGCACCCTGACTGGTGGGGAGCTGGGGGCCAATGGGGGCACTTACTTCCGGGCACTGAGCTTAATGGTGAAGGGGCACCCTCGGGGGTCCACCTCAAAGACAGTGGGCTTCCCGACCCCCACTGCCCGACAGCCATGCTTGCAGTGGATGGAGAGCTCCCCGATCTGCTCGGCCACGGCAATGTTGTTCACCACCACCGTCAGCTTGGCGTTGTCCACAGGACACTTCTCTGGAGGGGAGGACATGCTGACCCCATGGCCCGCCCAGCCAGCCCCTCCCCTGGAAGCTCTGCCCAGGGCACTGTGGCCAGGCTTTGCAGGGGGGAGTGGCTTGGAACCTGCTCCCCCTGCTGGTGGGTTGAGCCTGTTGGGGGCTTGATCTACCCGTCTGCCTGCCCTTCTGAGGTGCCCAGAACGGGAAGGGGGTCACCAAAAATGCCCACTGGGTGAGTGAAGGCCTCTCGGCTGACCCGAGAGTGTGAGACAGGGCCAAGAGGACTGGGGGCAGAGCAGGAGGGAACCCAGCCCTGGGCCCAGCAGGGATGCCCAGATGCTACTAAAGCTGGAGACGGTGAGGCAGCAGCCTTGACAGTGAGGGCGGCCTCCACCAGGGAGAGCGGGTGCAGAGCCCTCACTGCTCTGCTGGTCAATGCCTTGAGCCTGGCCTGAGTGCAGCCAGGGGCCGCCGCCACCCACAGCAGACGCTTTGTGCAGGCCTAGGGAGAAGCTGCCATGCAACCAGGGGCACCGTCAGTGCTGGAGTTGGGCTGGGCCCTCCCTCGAGGGGCCCTCCCCCAGCTGGGGAACAAGGTGGCCAGGCCTGGGCCTGAAAGGGCCCTACCTGACTTCAAGGCACATCTTCGACAGAATGTATGCTGTGGGAACAATGGGTAGAGTTGGGGCATGGCCGTAGTCACCCCCACCCCGTGCCCCTGCAGAGGGCACCTGCTGGGCAGCCAGACCAGGCCTGTGACCAAGGCCCAGGTTCCAATGGATGGGCTGGCGGCCCACGCAGCCCCGAGTGCATAGGTCAGGGAGGGAAAAGGCAGCTCACCCCACAGGTGGTGATCACGGGGTCCTTGAACACACTGCAGCACAGCTGGCAGCACAGCTTCACCGAGAGCTGCTCAGCAAACACCAGTGGCTCCTAGAACCAGGGAGGGCAGGTGAGGGCAGGCCCCGGGGTGCTGACATGGGTCGGGGAACCCAGCCCCCCTCACCGGCCTGGGCTGCCCTCTCAGGGCAGAGGCACCATAGCTGGGTGTGTCCCAAGAGGAGCCTGCTAAGGCCAAGGGCTAGACCTGAACTGGAGGGTGGCCAAGCAGGGAGGACTCCTCCAGCCGTGTCCTCGGCCTGCCAGCACCCACCCTCTACCTGGGATGGCAACAAGAAAGGGCCCCACGTGGGTTCCTGGAGCTGGTCCCTGGGCAGCCCCCGGGGATTGGGGACCTGGCCTGGGGTCCTTGATGTGGATCAGACAAGTTGGAGGGCTCTGACGAGGCCCTATCACCCCCTCATTGTGCCTAGGGGGAAAGTGCCCCCTGACCACGGCCACAGGACAGTAAGGGTCCTTGGGGACCATCGGCACTGAGCCCACCCCGTGACCACCACACCTACCGGCTCCTCCTCCTCCTCAGGCAGCGAGAACGTGGAGCGCAGGGACATGCTCGACTCGGAGTGCAGGGAGCGAACGGAGATGGCAGAGTCCGAGCGGCGTGGGGTGCTGATGGGGGGCTGCAGCACGGAGACAGACACCCGTCAGCCAGGAGGAGGGCGGGGCCCAGCCCCTGTGTACACTGAGGGCAGTGGGGCCCCCAGGGCCACACCATCCTACTGGTGCTCACTCAGGCTGCAGGGACTGTGGTGTGTGTACAGGGAGCCAGTGCAATGCCCAGGCCCCCTCCTGCCCAGCGGCCCAGGCCCTGTTGGGCCGCCCACTCACGTCTGCCAACTTTCTTTGTGTAAATGGAGAGACTTCCTGCTATTCAATTCTGCGAGGACACGCTAGCCCTGCTTCCTGCTTCCCGTGAGGGAATGTGGGCTGCACAGGGGGCATCTCCAGCAGCCAATCCCAAGGCAGCGGCAGCCCTGGACTGCTGGAGCGAAGGGAATGGAAGGCTGGCCGGAAGAGGCTCCAGGTCCGCCTGGCCTCCCTGGCCGGGAACACTGGGGCAGGCAAATGAGGCTCCAAGGGAAGGCTGGACATCCTAAAGCCCTGGCCAGCCTTCCGAGTGCAGGAGAGATGGCCACGGGTGCCGGCCTCTGCCAGAGCCACCAAAGGTGAGGATTTGGGGGAATCCTGGGGTGGGGGCTGTCCCTTCCTCCCCTCTAGGCCTGGAACCCTCCAGAAGAGATCCTCCAAGAGCCATTGCTCCCACACTCCCCCTCTCATGCTGAGAAGCCTCATTCATGAGCCATAAACCTTCTGCCTCCACAGGCCCCTCCCCGTCCTGGCAGCTCTGGGGCCCAGTTGCCTCTGAGCCTCTGTGGGTGTGGGAGGGGTTGGTTCCAACAGCTCTGGGTGTTGGACCCACCAGGGACAGAGGGAGGCTTGGCCAGGTGCTGCCAGCTCTTCACAGAGGCCCGGCCAGTTCCAGGGGCCGGCTTTCCCAAGTGAGGGCAGCAGACACCCGTGCCCCTGGTGTGCCCACAGAAGCACCTCCCTCACCAGTGCTGTGCCCACCTCCCTTCACAGCATCCCAAGTGGTGAGTTTGCATGGAAACGCCGCATGAGCAACCAGGGGAAAGTCAGAGGAAGTGAGTCAAACCATCCCCATGGGCAGCATGGAAACCAGAGAGCAAGAGCAGGTCCAGACAGGAGCTGAGCCAAGCACGCAGGCCCGGCCTGGCTCCGCTCTCCACTGCCTGCCCGCCCTCCTCGGTGAGGGGGCCGACACTGTCAACCACCCAGGGCAGTGGAGGGGCAGCCTGCGGGGGCCCAGCAGCCAACAGAGAAGGTGCCCAGGTGGCCATGGCCTCAGGGCCCTCACAGCACATTTCCACCTCTTTCGAACCAAGACCATAACCACACACACAGGAAATTTGCTTCCTGCGAGGCCTGGATGGGAGGGTAGGCCTTCTGATCCCAGCCACACTCCCGTGGGCCAGGCAGGGGTTGTGCAGACGGAGGCAGGGAGAACTGGGGGGAGTGGAGCACGTTGTGTGACTTGTCCTTATGAAGGCCTAGTGCAGTGCCTGGCACACAGTGTGCTTGTTCATGTAATCAAAAAAACTCTTTTCGCCGAAACCGGTTTGGCTCAGTGGATAGAGCGTCAGCCTGGGGACTGAAAGGTCCCAGGTTCGATTCCGGTCAAGGGCATGTACCTGGGTTGCGGGCACATCCCCAGTAGGAGATGTGCAGGAGGCAGATGATCGATGTTTCTCTCTCATCGATGTTTCTAACTCTCTATCTCTCTCCCTTCCTCTCTGTAAAAAATCAATAAAATATATTTTAAAAAAAACAACAAAAAAAAAACAACAACTCTTTTCTTTCCATCACATAGGGAACAAAGGCCTGCCTGGCAGCTCAACGTGAGAGGCCGGGAGGGTGGGGGAACCAGGAGGGTCTGTCAGGGGCCACCGCCAAGGGGAAGCAGAAAGCAGGGCACAGGCCAGGCCAGTGGCAAGAGAGCTCAAGCGTGCTCGTGTCCCCCAACCCCCCCTCCAGCTGAACCAGTCCTTGTTTCCCCAAGCAGGTCTAGAGCCCAGCAACAAGTGTCAGTGGACAGACAGGAGGGCGTGTCCACTATGATCCCAGCCACATGGCCTGGGCACCGACAGCAGGGTCCACTCTGCCTTGAACCCTTTCCTCGCTCTGCCGACCAGCAGCAGGGGACTCGCCGGCTTCCCCGCAGTCAGCACGGGCCTTGCAGGCCCCCTCTGCTGACCCTGTCCTCCTTCCCCACCTGCTGGGGCCCATCCCCCTCATCAGGAGCCCCTTCTCAGGGCTCCTGCCTCCACCTGGCAACCCACCCCTCATCCTCCACTTGGGCAGCTCAGGGGCTTAGAAAATGGGGGTCAGATTGAACGTTCTGTGGCTCCCACCCACTCAAGATGGAGCCACACACACCACACCCTGGTCCAGCAGTCCCTGGCGGCTGCCTCTCCATGAATCCAGCCTGGTGCTCAGGTCTCAGGGGTGCACACGTGCTAGCCTAGCCCTCTGTGCCCCAGCTCACTTCCCACGACAGACTGTGGCTACCGAAGGGCTTCTGGAGGCTGAGCATCCCACCTTCAGCTTCTACTGGGATCCTGCCCCGGGAGGGAAGGCTTGGTGTGAGGTGGGAGGGATGAGCGAGACCCAGACCTACCATGCTGTCCTCCTCATCCCGAGGGGAGTAGGCCAGGGTGCTGGAGGAGGAGGGCGTCCTGCGGTGCTGTTTGTATGTGCTGGCCCCATCCGCTGCCGAGAAAAGAGGGCCAGGATGCCATGAGTGTGGGCCACAGCGGGAGGCCTGACTTACCGTGCCCACGCTGGCTCCCACTACCTCCTTCTGGATTTGAGGGCAACTTGGCTAGGGCTGGGCTGGGGGGCAACAGGAAGTATACAGGGCTCAGCCTGAAATGGCGGGTCCTTCCGTGAGAGCCCCGGCCTGCCCTGTGGCCCATCACTAGCTCTCAGCCCTCCGCAGGGCCCGGCAGGCGGGGAGGCACCGGCTCAGGCGGCTCTCCAGGTCTAATCACTGCGGCTCCCAGGCAGGCTGGGGGTGATGGTGGACGGGTCTTCTCTCAGGCTCTGCCAGCAGCTCCCAGCACCCAGCCGGCCCTGAGGCCACTTTGCCCAGAGGAGGCTTGAGGTCAACACCTGAGCGATGACACCGAGGGTCAACGGTAGGAGCTGGGATAGCGTCTTATCTGACCCTCGAGGTAACGCAGCGAGTGGGTTATCCGACAGCCTCAGTCCATAGAGGAAACTGAGGCGAAGAGAGGTCTGAAGCTCCTCAGCTGGCATACGGAGAGGCCAAGACGGCAGCTCCTTTCCCACCTCCTGCCCTGGCTCCACCACAACCCGGAACTGCCCACCAGCCTTCCGGCTTCCTCCAGGGAAGGCAGCTGGACACTCTCGCCCTCCTCCTGCTGCCCGTCACCCTGGCTGCCCTAAGAAGGCACTGGTCAGGGGCCTCCCTCATAGCCCTGCAGGCGGCAGCCAGAGGCTAGGAATGGCTGCCACTGGCCTCAGGCCCCAGCCGGGCCCAGATGTCACAACCACCAGCGCTAAAGGCCGGGTTTATGATTCAGGCTTCGACAGGCTGCCCTGTGACTGGGCCTTACCCGTCTGCAATGAGGGGTCAGACAAGGCAACTGGTCATGCCCAGCTCTGGCCCATCCCTGCCGCCGCGGGGGTTGCTGGGTGGGAAGGAAGGGCCTGTCATTCACTGCCGGGGAGCTTTCACCTCTGTGACAAGGCTGTGCCATCTCCACGGGTAGATGGGGATTAAGGAAACTACTTGGGTGATGAAGTTAGAGGTGAGGTTTATTTTTCTCCCTCAGGAAAACATGCCTAAGGAGAAAAGCGGGCTCTTCCAGAGCCCCTGAGGATGTCACCAGCGATGCAGAGGCGCTGGTGCGAGCAGGTGTATGCAGTGGCCCTGTGACCACACTGCCACATGATCAGAGGAAACCAGGGAAAAGCAATTAGAAAACCAAGTAGCAGCTAGTGTGCTCCTACGAGGGGCTGAGGGCCTGACAGGAGGGACCCACTGCCCTCGTGACTTTGGGAAGGGAGCTGTACCCTCTCGTCCACGACCTCCTCGAACACACTAGCTGTAGGATCGGACTTGAGAAAGGACCCATGAGCACTTCTTCTCCCTAACCGTGCCTGCTAGGAGCCGGGGGCAGGCATGAGCGGGGGTCACTGTGACAAGGGACAGGGGTGCATGGGGTGCCGGGGAAGTTGGGACAGCCCTCCCTAGGCAGGTGATGAGCAAGGCACCAGATAGAAGGAGCAAGGGGAGGCCGGGGGGCGGGGCGGGCAAAGGACACAGCGGCAAGAGCAGGGCCACAGGGAGCAAAACGTCAGACTCCTGCCCGGGGGGTGGGGGGGTGGGGGCTGAACCAAGCTGCCAGCTCCCACTCCCCACCCCACCCCACCCCACCAAGAAGGGCCCCACAGGGGGCCCAGATTCTGCCTCGCTGGCCCGGCCCGGCCTCACAGGCTCACCTTTGGTGATAGTGGTGACAGCTGAAAAGGCGGGCCCGAAGGTCGTTTCCATTCTGGTCTGGAAAGAGAACTGATGAGACCTGTGGACTCCAGAGAGAACATGGACACACGTGGACATGCAATGACATGCTTTCACACTCACACACCATGTGTACACATCACAGACACACCACCCACACACACATCACAGCCTGCCCACCAGACCTCCACGTGGGGAGCAGACTGCTCTGGAAGCTCTACTGGGGGAACCCGGACCTATGGGGGTACACAAAAGCAGACCCTTACTCATGGGGTGTCCCTTACCCCGGAGGTGACGTCTGGGGTGGGAAGATTGGCAGGTCCCCCAGAGAAGCGGTTGTACCAGGCGTTTTTGCCCAAGCTCATGCTCTAGAGAGGCATCTAGGGTCCTCTGGCAGCGTCTCCTGTCGGGGGAGCACAAAGAGGGGCTTTAGAGATGGTGGCCAGACCCCGTCAGCTGGCCAGGGCTGCTCCACACAGCAGCCTACTCTGACCAGTCCCACAGGCACACCTCCCCCTTTCTCCATTGCCAATACCGACAAGGACAGTCCATTCGGGCAGCTCCTTCCTCCCCTCCCCCCCGTCCCAGGTGTGACAGGCCTGAGGAGGGGAGGAGGCCCTGGGTGCAGGCAGGCAACGGGCACCAGTTTTACTTTCCTTTAAGGCTTAACCCTTCGGAAATGCCCACCAGCTTCCACCCAGAGGTGGAGAGCCCCCACCCAGGCTCTGTCTGCTCCTCTGGGTCTGAGGGCCAAATGTCCCTGGGGCCAAGGCTGGGCACACAGTGACCAGGTTACATCCCGAGCTCCTGCCACAATGGCAGAGACACTGGCCATGCCCTAGAGGACCTACTGGGTGCTGTGCCTGGAGCCCAGCTCCTCACAAGCCTCATCACATAAAGAAAGCCCTTCTGGGCAGGGGCAGGGAGGGACCGAGAGAGGAGCCGAATCTTCACCCTGTGCAGGTCACCGCCCTGGAAACAAAAGACACCCTCTTGCCCCCCAGCTGTGTGACCCCAATCTCAGGGGTGGGAGGCAGGGAGAAGGCAAAGTGTGAACCCTCCCAGGACTCCAATGATCCCACCCCCAGAAGAGGGACTAGAGTGGCCCAGGAACACCGGCCAGGCCCAGGTATCCTGTAGAAGAGGGAAGATTAGAGATACTGAAGACAGCCGGGAGACTGCTCTACTGCCGGCCGGCGCCCACCCTCCAGTGGTCTTCCTACCGCCATGACACACAGCAGTCTATAGCCAGGAGCCCCACCTGCCCCCACTGGGATAGAGTCGGTTGTGTTGAGCCACAGGCCCAGGCTTGAAGCTGGGCTCCCCATGGGGAGGGAGGCCAGACTCATTCTACTCCCAGTGGAAGGCTGCTGAGCCCCCCACACTGTGGGAGAAGGTGGGAGACACACTGTGCTCCCATCTGAGGTGAGTACAGCATGGAGGGCAACTGCACAGTCCAACTGGTTCTGTCATTTTCTCCATCAGGCCCTCCTGACCTGGTCCATCTAGCAATGGCTTCCTCCCTACACACCCCGGCAATGCAATGTGACCTAGGGTCTACCCAGGGGTTCTCCATGCGGGTCTCAGGGAGGGGGCTGGTTCCTGAGCCCTGTGTCCCCTCACTGTGTTCATGAGCTACCTGCCATCCCTGCTGCCTCCTTGTCCCTCTCTCCCCATCTGCCTCTTCAAATGCCACCTGCAATGCCACCCTCCTGGCCTTCATGCCTCAGTCCTCCTCGGGAAGGCTCTCGGACCCTGAAGTTGGCACTGACACCAGGCACTACCCCTACCCCGGGTTCTGAATGCCCTTTGGGTCCAGTGAGATAGGGAGTCCTGAGAGTTTGGCCAAAGCCTCCCCATCTGTCCACCGCTCCCCCTGCTGTACCACAGGCCAGGCTCTCTAGTGGCTTGTCCTCTGGGGACAGGCAGAGTCTCCTGAGAGTGGGCAGTGCCACGCTCGCAGGCAGAGGTGTGACTATGGGATGTCCGGGAGCCTCACCTCCAGCACCGCTGCTGGTGTCCACACTAAGAAGGGAGTTTTGAGGGCCACCCTGCTTTGTGTAAGAACACCTTGCCAGGGTGAGGCCCAGAGAGCTCAAAGCAAGAGCTCCAGGACTCAACCAGCAGGTGGGAAGGCTCCGCCTTCTCAGGAAGCCCAAGGTTCACTCCTGCCTCAGCACCACAGGGCAGAGAGGAGGTGGACCCACAGGGAGGTCACTAGCTGAATCAACCTGCATTTACAATCCATCTGCTCCCTCCACTGCAAGCTCCCAGGGCCAAGAGGCCAGCTGATGGCTCCAGTGAGCAGTGCCTGAGGTCCGGGGCCAGGACACCAGCAGGCATTCCCCCTGGGACCCGGCCAGCCCACCAGCCCCTATGGGCCCAGCCTGCCCAAGTGCAGTCTGGGAGAGCAGGCGGCTGGCTGTCCCTCGCTATAAAATGAAGTAAACAGAAAGGCATGCGGGGCTCACGGGAAAGTCCCAGGAGGCCAACAGCGGCCAGGCCCACAGCCCCGACACATAAGCTGGTGAGGCACCTACAAGATCGGCCCACCAGTCAAGCTGAGCCAGGCAAGGAGGGAGGGAACCGTTTCCGGGTTCACACGGGTTCAGCATACAGGCCCAGCCAGGGACTGGGGTGGGGGACCCAGTGCTGCAGTCCAGCACCCCTCATCAGTATGCCCCGCCCAGCCCTGAACACAGTGACTGCTTGCTAAACATCCCAGAATTGAGCAAGATGCTCTCAGCCTTGTCCCCCAAGGACTGCATTTTGCAATAACAGTCTTCCCCTTATGGTGTCTTCCGGCCCTGCAGGCCAAAACCCCAGCTATGGGAACGCTGGGCCCAGCTGTCCCAGGGATGTGCCCTCCGCCACCCCCAGGGCAGGAGACCGCCACCCCCCAGGGCAGGAGACCACCACCCCCCAGGGCAGGAGACCGCTTCCCCACCCCATAGTCAGCCTGAGGCTCTCGGGCTGTCAGAAAGTGGCATCTAGAGCAAGAATCCTCACTGCCTGAAGGCTTGGTCTCGGCCAAACTGGGAAAAGCCTTGAGCTGAGCAGGCTAGGGAACCCTGGGTGAGGGTGGGGAGGGTGAGAAAGGCTTTCCTCCCCTCAGCTCCCCCCAAGCCTCCACCCGGCCTGTTTCCAGAGGCCTTCGGGTAGCCCAGGGGAGGGGCCCAAGGATCTTTGTCTACCCAGGTCCATATCCAAGGGGCTCCTGGCCCTGGGAAGAGGGGGCACCCGGGAGCCCCTTGGATATGGACATAAGAAACCACAGAGTCACCTGCAGTGCTCTAGCCCCTCTTTAGGCAAGCCCCCCACCAGACCCCTTCTCTGAGCAGCCTGCATGGGAGGGCAGGCCAGCTAGTTGGGAACCTCTCCCCAGCCCACACCTGGAGAGAGCCCATGATCTGCTGCCCCGCAGAGGGGTTGTGGGTCAGGTGTAGCTGGAGTTCCCGCCCACTTGGGTCCTGTGGCTAGTAGCCAGGGGAGTGGGAGGCCCAGGCTGGCCATGCTGAAGTCAGGGGCAGTGGGGTGGCCAGATGCAGGTCCCCACTAGGGACCAAGCCTTGCCTTGAGGCAGCTTCTCGAGCATCCCCAGGCCTTTGCACATCTTGCTCCCTCTGCCCGGCATGCTTCTCAAGCAACTTCCAGGGCAGCCTGCTTTCTATAGGTCCCCCAACCTTTCAGGAGCCTTCCGTACTCTCTCCGCGCCCTGTTTCTTTCATAGCACCTACCACAGTCTTCATGAATTTGTCTTGTGTATTATCAGCCCTACGCCCTCTCTAGATCACCGGTTGTCAAGAGGGGAGGATTCTGTCCCCCAGGAGTTGTCTGACAACATCTGGAAGACATTTCTGGTTGTCACAACGGGGTTGGGAAAGGTTACTGGTATCTACCGGATGGAGACCAGGGATGTGGCTCAACACTCTAAAAGGCACAGCGGAGAATGATTGGCGCTGAGTGTCAACAGTGACGGGGGTAAGAAATCCTTCCCTAGAAGAGCCTCAGAACTGGGATCCTGCTCTCCACGGTCTTCCGGCGCCTACAACAGTGCCGGGCACACCGGCGGCGCTCAATAAACGCAGGAAGAAGGAATGAATAAAGAGGAAGAGGAAAAAAGAATGGAGCGCGCGATGGGCCAGCTGACAGTCAAAGAAAGGGACAGGAGCGGAGACCCCGTTTCGTCTCAGCCCCGCCCCCCCAGGCTCAACCCTTCGCCGATAACAGATAAGCTAAGGCCATCATAAAGGATTTGAAGTCAATGAAAGTTTTGGATGGCTAATCACAAAGCATTATTATTTAAATACTTGTCAAAGGAATAGCATCCTTTTAACAAAGATTGAATCATTCTGTTTTATTTAAACAAAGGGCATCGTGCCCCCACGGCCGCCGGCTTGGAAAGGGACTGGACGCGCGAGCCGGAAGTGTTCAGGCGCGGAGCCCGTCGGGACTTGTAGTTCTCCGGCTCGCTCAAGGCCCACGCAGCCGCCTCCAGAGCGACTCTTCAGAAACTACGACTTCCGGCGACTCAGATGTCGCGGGACGGGATTGGCAACTTAAGAATCATTCTATGTAGCAGGTAGGAGTCTGATTGGCCCTGTGCATCCGTCACTCACAGATTTAATAGTCTCTTCAAAAGGGAGGATCGCCCCAAAAAGAAATGCTGTGGCGCTATTGGTGGAAACAAGGAGTAGAGAACGGAGCGTATCAGCATTGGGGGTGGAGGATGGTACTTCCGCTGGGATTGTCCAATCACCGAGGTGGAGCAGTTTCTATAAAAGCTTGAACCTCAGCCATTCTCGCTCTTTTGGGATAAACTTCAAGTCTGAAGAGGGTCGGGTCCGTGTGCTACGCTTGGAGAGGACCTGAGCACCGAGTGAAGCTGAGGGGGTCGCCCAAACCCGTAGGCCGGCGTAGCCCCGGGGCCAGCCTCGGCCTGAGCGCCATCGTGGTCCTCGGCACTGTAACAAGTTCCTTTCGCGCTCCCCTTCCCAGTTCCGGCGGGGAAGTTCGAACCTCCAGACCTGCAGCTCCCTACAGGTGAGACTGGGCCCGGCCTGGCTTTCCCGATGCCGCCCAAAGCCTATGATGAATTGCTTTATTTTCTGACACCTCGTATGAAAACTGCACGTGCAGTCTGATTATTTTGCAAGACTGAGGCTTCGGGCCTCCACCTGCCATGGGCGGGTGGGTCTGGGGGTGAAGACAGATGGGGAGAGTGGGCTTCTGTCTAAACTGCGGCACTCCTTGCCTTGCAGTGCCGTTGGTGGGCTGGTTGGAGACCTTGAATGTGAACCAGCATCAGTCAGTCCAGGTGCCTGGTGGTAAGTAAGGCTGGAGCAGTCCTGTGAGAAGCAAATGATCTTTTCATACATCTTTCATTCCAAGATGTAACCCAGACGTTTTGTGACTTAACCTGAGACTAACAGTCCACATCTACCCGAAGTGCTTAGCAATAAAGCAAAGGTGGTATGAGTTGATTGGGGTGCACGAGTCTTTATTTTCACACCGAACGACTCCGTGGGAGGACGGGCTCATCCCTGAGCAACCTTGGGAAGGGGTAGAGGCATGAAAGTGAAACTTAATACTTGCCACCTGCTGAGACAACCGCCATTTTTGCCTGTTAGGCCAAAAAAGGGTTTTGTGTGTCTTTTGCCCTAGGGGGGCGTCATGAGGTGTTTTTAATGTTTTTATTGATGTTAGAGAGGGATAGATCATCAATGAGAGAAACATTGATCTGTTGCCTCCTGCACGCCCCCACACTGGGGATTGAGCTCACTCCATGTCCCACCTCTTCCAGGTCCAAAAACAACTAGGATCTTTGGCCCCACAACATTTACAAAATAACTGAAATCTTAACTTCCACTCCTGGAGAAAAAGGGGTCTGGCTGGCAGCTCAGGCACATGCCGATGGTCTCCATTGGTGAGATGACCAGCAGCTGCTCAGAGAGGATGCAGTACCCCAAAAGGGCCCTAAGTGGGAATTCCAAGTAGAATCCCCAGGTCTCTGAGCCCACAAGGTAACATGCCTCCTACCAGGGCTCCAAAAGACTGCCCACAGGCAGTCAATTATGAAACAGTTCAAAGATATTGCCCAAGGCCAGAGGAAAATCTGCCCTTTTTCTCTCCTAACAGACAAAAAATTTACCGCCCTACATCCCACTTCTAGGGAAGGACTAATTTCCCTACATCCCACTTCTAGGGAAGGACTAATTTCTAAACAGGAATTCCATCTCTATCTGTACCAAACATCAGATGCAAATTACAGAAATTATAGGACGGCCCTCAAACCCTACAAAAGGACCTTTTAACCCTTTGCGGTCCAATTTTATTTTTGGAATTCAAACAGTCTGGTCCAAATTAATTGACAGGATTGAATGTTTAACCGGTTTGCGGTGTCTCAGCCTCCACATTGGACTGAAAAGCGTTAAATATAGCCTTTAAGGTTTTAACTGGGATAAGGAGGCCAGAGTACAGAAACAAGAGATCAGGCTATCAGGGCTCTAATGGGAATAAGCCTTCTTTCAGGGTCAAAAGTCCCAAGACATTCAAATGTAACAAGGAAGGACATTGGGCTGAGGCCACACCCTCCCTGGAGCTCTGTCCCTGCTCAAGGCAGGGCTATATCCCTTCCTCCAGGACATTCAGGCCATTTACCAAGCCTCCTGGGCTTGGCCAGAGAAGACTGGGGCCCTAGGGTAGCGGGTAAACCAATCTCTTGATGTTCTGCCCTACTGGAATTTACAGACCCTGCTTACCTCACAAGTCTATTGTGGGAGTTGGCCTGCTTTCTAAACCCCTAGCCACCCCTTTAAGTTGTCTCCAATAAGGAATTCCCTTTAGTCATTCCTAATTAACCCCCGAGTATGGCATACCTCAACCCTTCCATTGCCTGACATCACAGCCAGATTTAAATAAAGCGGAAAAAAAATCTACATTTTCCTGTCAACATGTCCTATCCCTAGAGAACAGAAAGGGCCTCCAGCCTGTCATAAATGTCCTAAAACCTAATAGCCCCACCAACTCCCCATACAATACCCCCATTGTACTTCCTCAAGAAACCAGATAGCTCCTACCACCTAGTTCAGAATCTCTGGGTCATCAAGCTGTCCTCCCCGCACATCTCATGGTACCCAACACCTCACTTCATGGTCCTGGACCTGAAGCATGCCTTCTTTGCCATCCGTTTACACCCATACTCAGATTCTCTGCCTTCACTTGGACGGATCCCACAACCCAATAATCCTGTCGGCTCTCATGGTGGACTGTCCTTCCCTGAGGCTTTTTAGGCATCCCCGTCTTTTTGGACAGGCACTGGTGTCAGACCTTCCCAATCTCCATCTTGGCCCCAGTATTCTCCAATATGTAGACTACCTCCACCTCTGTAGCTCCTACTATCTCCCACCAACATACTACGACTCTCCTCAATTACTTAGCAGAGAAAGGATACCAAGTCTCAAAAAAGATTCAACAGTCAGCCTCCCAGGTCACTTACATGGGTCTCACCACAACTCCTCAACACCGTGCCATCATCCTACATGGAGAGGAACTTACTGCCTCCCTTTCTCCCTCAAAACAAGACCTCTCCTTGAGACTTGCAGGGTACATCCGCATTTGGATCCCCAATTTCAGTGTCCTTGCTCATGCCTTAAATCAGACACCAAGAGGTCCACTGACGGAACCTTTAAATCCCATCACTAGTAGCCCATATTTCAAAAGACTTCATCAAGCTCTCATTTAGGCTTCTCTCTCTCAGACTTCTCCAAACCTTTCAACTAATGAAAACTAAATGCCAAACACAACCCTGCCACTCTTACCCATTCCTAACGAAGATCTCACATTCATGCAGAGAAATTCTTGACTTCAAAACCCCCACTTCTCAAATATGGGTCAGCCTTTATCTAATTCTAATTACACTTGGTTTATTGATGGTAGCTCCTGTTCCCAACTCAACTCGATGGACTTGTTGAGTCAGAGTCTCTTCCCCAAGGAACTCCCTCCCAGAAGACAACTGACTGCCCTAACTCTGGTCACGGATAAGACTGTCCATGTATACACTGATTACAAATATGCCTTTCACATCATACACTCTCATGCCTCAAATCTGGGAAGAAGGGATTCTTTTTGAATATATATATATATATTTATTTATTTATTTTTACAGAGAGGAAGGGAGAGGGATAGTTAAAAACATCCCGATCAGCTGCTTCCTACATGCTCCCTACTGGGGATCGAGCTCACAACCAAGGTACATGCCCTTGACCAGCATCGAACCCCCTTCAGTCCGTGGGCTCTCACTATCCACTGAGCTAAACCAGTTAGGGCGGGATTTTTTTTTTTAATTCTCACCTGAGGATATTTTTCCATTGATTTTTTTAGAGGGAAAGACAGAAATATTACTGTAAGACACATCAATTGGTTGCCTCCTGCACATGCCTGGAGTAGGGCCTGGGCCAGGGAGGAGCCTGCAATCAAGGTACATGCCCTTGACCGGGGTTGAACTCAGGACCCTTCAGTGCATAGGCCGATGCTCTATCCACTGTGCCAAATTGGCTAAGGCAGAAAGGGGATTCTTAACCACCAACGGCTCCCCCATGACCAATGCCCCCTTAATCCTCAGTCTCCTACAGGAAGCAGACCTTCCTAGGCAGCAGCAGCCATACACTGTGGCAATGATCCCGTAATACAGGGCAATAACTGGGCGGACCAGGAAGAACAGTGGCCCAAAGAAAACCCTCTCAGCTCCTAGCTATTTATAACCACAATACACACCTGGGGAACTTGAGTCCCTCCTTGTTCTCAGAGCCACCCAGGAAAACCCCTAGATAAGACTTCAGGGCACATATGTCCTCCGCCAGGGACAAGCTCACCATATATTACGGGCCATTTATGACTCCTTACACAGAGCATACGGACCACTTGTACAGCTTTTAAGACCTCTTATTACATGTCCTGACCTAGCTTCCTTATTACAAGATATCACCAAAACTTGCTCTGTCTGTGTACAGTATCTCCACAAGGACACATTAGATCTCCCACACTCACCAGGCCAGGGGCCAGATTCCTGGACAAGACAGGCGAGATGATTTCACTCATATTCCACTTAGTAAAAGAAGAAAATATCTTGTACCCCTGGTAGATACCTTCTCAGGCTGGGTAAAGGCATTCCCTACCACATCTGAGAAGTCATCTGAGGTTACACAAGCCCTCATGCAACATGTCATTCCTTGATTTGGGCTGCCCACCTCCTTACAGTCAGAAAATGGACCTGCCTTTATATCCCAAATAACCCAAGAAATCTCTTCTATTCTGAATATCCAGTGGAACTTACATACCCTTTACTGAACCCAATCTTCGGACAAAGTAATAAAGGCCAACTCCCTAATTAAATCCCATTTAATTAAATTAAGTCTTGAAACTAAGGAACCTTGGACCTC
>NW_006290772.1:395123-405942 GCF_000327345.1 Myotis davidii
TGCTACATGCTCCCTACTGGGGATCGAGCTCACAACCAAGGTACATGCCCTTGACCAGCATCGAACCCCCTTCAGTCCGTGGGCTCTCACTATCCACTGAGCTAAACCAGTTAGGGCGGGATTTTTTTTTTTAATTCTCACCTGAGGATATTTTTCCATTGATTTTTTTAGAGGGAAAGACAGAAATATTACTGTAAGACACATCAATTGGTTGCCTCCTGCACATGCCTGGAGTAGGGCCTGGGCCAGGGAGGAGCCTGCAATCAAGGTACATGCCCTTGACCGGGGTTGAACTCAGGACCCTTCAGTGCATAGGCCGATGCTCTATCCACTGTGCCAAATTGGCTAAGGCAGAAAGGGGATTCTTAACCACCAACGGCTCCCCCATGACCAATGCCCCCTTAATCCTCAGTCTCCTACAGGAAGCAGACCTTCCTAGGCAGCAGCAGCCATACACTGTGGCAATGATCCCGTAATACAGGGCAATAACTGGGCGGACCAGGAAGAACAGTGGCCCAAAGAAAACCCTCTCAGCTCCTAGCTATTTATAACCACAATACACACCTGGGGAACTTGAGTCCCTCCTTGTTCTCAGAGCCACCCAGGAAAACCCCTAGATAAGACTTCAGGGCACATATGTCCTCCGCCAGGGACAAGCTCACCATATATTACGGGCCATTTATGACTCCTTACACAGAGCATACGGACCACTTGTACAGCTTTTAAGACCTCTTATTACATGTCCTGACCTAGCTTCCTTATTACAAGATATCACCAAAACTTGCTCTGTCTGTGTACAGTATCTCCACAAGGACACATTAGATCTCCCACACTCACCAGGCCAGGGGCCAGATTCCTGGACAAGACAGGCGAGATGATTTCACTCATATTCCACTTAGTAAAAGAAGAAAATATCTTGTACCCCTGGTAGATACCTTCTCAGGCTGGGTAAAGGCATTCCCTACCACATCTGAGAAGTCATCTGAGGTTACACAAGCCCTCATGCAACATGTCATTCCTTGATTTGGGCTGCCCACCTCCTTACAGTCAGAAAATGGACCTGCCTTTATATCCCAAATAACCCAAGAAATCTCTTCTATTCTGAATATCCAGTGGAACTTACATACCCTTTACTGAACCCAATCTTCGGACAAAGTAATAAAGGCCAACTCCCTAATTAAATCCCATTTAATTAAATTAAGTCTTGAAACTAAGGAACCTTGGACCTCCCTCTTACCCCTCACCCTCATGTGCATCCGAACAACTCCCTGGGCCCCATCCTTTCTCAGCCCCTTCGAATTTGTGTGGAAAGCCCTTCCTACTAGGACAGGGGTGGACAAACTTTTTGACTCGAAGGCCACAATGGGTTCTTAAACTGGACCGGAGGGCCGGAACAAAAGCATGGATGGAGTGTTTGTGTGAACTAATATAAATTCAAAGTAAACATCATTACATAAAAGGGTACGGTCTTTTTTTTTTTTTTTAGTTTTATTCATTTCAAACGGGCCGGATCTGGCCCACGGGCCGTAGTTTGCCCATGACTGTAGTAGGATATTTACCTTCCAAGGAAACCCCTATACCTACTAGAGGCCCGGCAGCCCTGGCTTCGTCCAGGTCACTTGGCTGTCCAGTCTAATTGGCATATTACGCTTTTATTATTATAGATAGCCTCGTCAGGCAACTAATGAGTGCATACAGACCAGACTTTTCCACAGCCCTTTACGGGAGAGATCCCTCCCACTCCTCTACAGCCAGGGGACTGGGTCCTACTGAAGGAAATGCATCCATCAAATTACAGCCCCGATGGCTGGGCCTATATCACTCCTATGGCCACTCAACTGTATGGCCACCCCACAGGGTTCCACTTTTCTAGGTTAAAACAGGTCCCCAGAACACCATCACCACAGAACCCCCTGACATTGAAATCCCCACCATACTACAACCACCAAGTCGGACCCACGAAACTTCAACTCACCTGCATTCCAGAGGAAGAAGACAAATGAGGGAGCGCCTTCCTAAGGCAGCACATGTCCCCTCTGTACAACCCTCGATACTTCTGAGCCCCCTGAAAGCCTACCACCGCTTCCCCAACAAATCCTCTCATCTTAGCCATGGCCCCTCTCCTCCTTCATGACTGGATTCTAACCTATGGGACTCTTATTTACAAGGAGACTTCAACTACCCATGGAACAAAACCTCTCCCTACCTGGATCCAGAAAACATCCTCGTTTTCCCGTGGGGGAACCCAAGCCCTGGGAACTGGGACTAGCTCTCCTCCTTTTCCTCTGCCAACCCTGTTCCCCCCACTCCCCTGAAAAACGTCCTTACCTCAATTCTCTTAGCCGCACCCATTCTCTTCTAAACAAACCAAGCCCAGCACTAGCTCAAGACTGTTGGCTTTGCCTGTCCTTGGCTTCTGTCTGCATTGCTATCCCGGTACCACTCTTTAAGTGGAATCAGGCAAAGGCCACTTTTACCTATAAAAAGGAAAAGGGAGCCATTTTTCTAGATAAAGCAAATACTCTCCGAGGCAACTATCCTGCCAATCAGGCTTCTCTTCCGCACTTCCATTCAAACCCACGCGACTGCAGCTCCCACCTCCATACTTGTCACAGGCCCTGTCACCCTACACACCCCACTAATTGCCCAAATCCCTTTATGCTTTACAAGATCAGAGGGCAATATATCAATAGGCCATCTTCCATCATCACCTTGCAACACCGCAGTTACTCTAGTGAGGGGGAATACAGGGGGCCTCTGGGGGGTGGGGGTTAGCAATCTGAATCTGTGCCAGTAACCAGTGTCCTAATGCATATTCTTGTTAGCCTATAATTAAGTCACTGCCCCTTCCTTAGGCAATAATCTGTTTTCCTAAATACTCCCAGTTTCCAAAGGCCATAAACCAAGAATTTTTTTTAAATTTGTTATTTTTTTCAAGGTACATGCCCTTGACCGGAATCGAACCGGGGACCCTTGAGTCCGCAGACTGATGCTCTATCCGCTGAGCCAAACCAGTTAGGGCCCAAGAATTTAATAGCTTAGCTAGAGGGGGTCACTGGCAGCACCCAGGCCAGGCCTCTGGGTGTACTCTCATTTCCCCCATCCCAACCCACAGAGGGACTGCAAAGCCCCCCAAAAGTCCAGAGCCTGGTCCATATTTGGGGAGACAAACCAAGGGGCCAAATGGGAGAGGCTCTCCACATTCGGCACTGGGGCTTTGGAGAAGGACTCCCGAGTCACCTGCAAATGAAGAGTTTTTCCTGAATCTTCGAGTACCCGTTGTTTATTTTTCGGTCGCCTGGTAAATTCTGAAACTCCAGAACTCCTGATAGGCCGTTGATCCCATTCGGTCAACTAGCAGGTCTCAGCAGAGGTCAGTGGTCATTTCCTACGGCCGGTCTGCTGTACTGCCTACCCAGTCATCCAAGCCCAGAGCTTCAACTGCTCCTTTCTTTCCCTCTGGCTTTTTCCCTGGGTGACAAGCCATCCTAGCATTCCCGCCCACTCTCACTGCACTAAAACCTCAACCACTCAGCTGTCACTCCTTATCGGCGGCACTTGGGCGACCACCCTTATGATTGGGAGCACAGAACCAGTAAAACAAGGGAAACCCATTACATACCCTCTATCCACCTTTTTTCCTCTACATTTCTCAGTTTGCCCGATTTGGGATTTTTTTTTCCTCTGGGGGGATAATGGCTACATCTGCCTCCCAACTAATTGAACAGGAACTTGCACCCTTTCTTATCTCTCACCCAGTGTAGATATAGCTCCCAACAACCAGTCTTGGCCCGTTCCCATAACCCTTCACATTCGACATAAAAGGGCAATACAGATAGCCCCTTCCTAGTAACGCTTGGAATCACCTCAGGAGTCGGGACTGGCAGAGGGGGGCTGACGACTGCCCTCTCATACTTCAGAACCCTATCCTAGGACTTACAAGTGAGGGCTTAGCCCTAGCCAGTTTGGTTCAGTGGATAGAGCATCAGCCTGCAGGCTGAAGGGTCCGGGTTCGATTTTGGTCAAGGGCACATGCTCAGGTTGCGGGCTCCATCCCCAGTAGGAGGCATGCAGGAAGGAGGCAGCCAATCAATGATGCTCATCATGGGTGTTTCTATCTCTCCCTCTCTGAAGTCAATAAAAATGTATTTTTTTTTAAAAAAAAAAAAGATGGCTCAGACGATACTGCTAAAAGTTTAGTTAAAATCCAAGACCAAATTGATTCCTTTGCAGCTATAACATTACAGAACAGACGAGGCTCAGACCTGCTGACAGCTGAGAAAGGTTTTTTCTCTTCCTGGAAGAGAGCTGCGTTTACATTAACCAGGCAGGACTAGGCAGAGATGCAGTTCGGAAGTTGACAGAAATGGCCACCAAAATTAGAGAGCGTCAGTCCAACACACGGGACTCGGCTAAAAAATACAAATTGGTGTACCTGACTTCTTCCTTTTATGGGCCCGTTAACATTCATATTCCTTAGTCTTGCCTTTGGCCTTGTATTCTGCACCACTTTTCTTTATTTCTTCAGGACCATTTCCAAGCTTTCACCAACCATCCATACGGAACCAGAACCTCACCCAGACAGGCGGGGACCAATACCTCACAGGGGCTGACTACCAAAATCTGTCCCATTATGTCTTTGGTGCCCCCATCCAGCATGAAGCAGATACAGAAGAAACAACCTCTGCCCCCGTTCCATAAACAAAAGATCTGGGCAAGCAGTGATCCAAACCTCCTCTAGAGCTTGTCCTTCCCTGCCCGAGAACCTGGCTTTAGACATCCTCCTTGACTAAATGCAGTAACTTTCCATCAGACCCGCCCAGAAAAAACCCACCCAGGGTCCTGTAAAGGCCCTGACCGCTCATGGGTGATGCCATTTTGGGACTCAGCCCATCTGTTTGCAGATGCCTTAATAAACTTAACATTCTGTACTTCATCTGGCCTCATGCGTTCCTCCTCCAGCAATCTAACACTTCCTACAGGATTAATTGGCCACTGAGAGCTTTCCCACTGGGTCTTGTGGAGGGAAGTTGACTGCCCAGATTACCACGTGCTCCTTGGATAGCACTGAGGTTCCCAGCAGCCCTGCTCTGTTTTCTTTCGTGGGCATGTTCTTGGATCTCAACCTGGTTATGAGGGAGTACCACCCTCTTAGTTTGAAGTCGGGATCTGGGCTTTGCCGAGAGCTCTAAAAGGTGCTTTCAACAGACGAGACAGGCACTCCAGAAAACACAACTTTATTCCACTCCAGAAAACACAACTTTATTCGCTAGGGCTGAAAACAAAGGCTCTCTCTCAACAGGCTTGGAGATTTTAGTGTAAGGTGTAGTGCATTATCAGCCCTCTCAGCTTGACCTCGCCAAGTACAGGCCTCAGCTGTGTGAAGACAGTACCTTCGTCAGCAGGCGAGGGCTGGTGGTCCCAGTGTACCTGACATTTTTGTGATTTGCCACATGCTATTTCTCGTATTATAAAGCCACATCTTGGCATCCTCCAAGGGGACGTGAGAAAAGATCCTGTTGATTGAACCAGAGCCTCCTAGTGGGTGGGCCGGGAGCACGTGCCCCTGGCCCTTGGCACAAACGCATGTGATTCTCAGTGAAGTCCTCTGCCTGGGGCCTGGTCAGGAGTCCTGCCATTCTCTGCCTGGGCAGCCAGCATGTGCAGCTGAAGACATGGCTTGTAAGGGGTTAGAAACTGCTGCCTAAAAACTGAGTATGTCCAGGAGGGGGCAGCAGAGAGCACCAAGTGCCCTGCACAGTGCGTCCCTTCCTACAGTTGCTTTTCTGTGAAGGCCTTGGGGGTAAGGCTCTCCGGCAGCAAGTGAAAGGGCTGCAGACCCGCTAGCTCTCTGGAGCCCATTTGTTAGGACTGAGGTTATACAGACTGCAACACAGACAAGGGAAGGGCTAGGCTCAGCCCGAGAGTCCCGGAAACCCTGGGATTGATTGACCGCTGGGTGACCAGTAGAGGGCCCTGTCGACCAGCTTTCCCTGGTTCAGGGTCTGCAGCAGGAGGCCCTGCGGCCCTCCCTCTTGACATAGTCGTGCAGCTGGAAGTGGAGCTCGCTGGTGCTCTTCATGGAGCGCTGCTTCAGCTCCCTGTGGGACAGGGGTGACCATGGAACAGGGTGGCCAGGACCCCCAACAAGGGGATTCAGAGCCTGGGTCTGAATCCGGAGGCCTTCCCTGGTGGCTGCGAGGACTTACTTTGCTATGGCTGTGAAGGCCAGATCCACGTTGAGGCCCATCTTGGCACTGGTCTCCATGAAAGGCAGCCCATACTCCTGCAAATAGCTGCTGCCAGCCAGGTGGCAGCCTGGTGGGGACCACCCAGGCCCTACAGCCCCATGGGGGGCAGCCCTAGCCACCCACCTCGCCCAGACTCACCTTGGCCAGCTTCTCCCCATCCTCCCTCTTCACCACGCGCTCCTGGGCAGAATCCACCTGACACAGGGATCTTGGTGAGAGCCGGCCTCGGGCTCACCGCCCTGCAGAGCCAGGGGGAGAGGACAGGCGGGGTGCCCACCTTGTTCCCTAGCAGCATGAGCACCACGTCGTGCTGCGCATATTCGTGGATCTCGGTCAGCCAGGCCTGTCACGGGAGAGCTGAAACCAGACTGGAGGCTGGTGTTCTCCACACCCCGTGCCTCTCCAAGCCACACCCCACACAGGAAAGGCCCGGAAATTTAGCCATGGGCCATGCTGAGATACCCCTGACAGGTATCCAAGGTGGTTGGGCCACCTTCAGCTCATACTCTAAACTTGGGCCACCAGGAGCCCCGAGGCGCCCTCCTTCCCCCTCCCTGCTGTCAGTAGGGTCCTCAGACCATCTACCTAAATGAGTTTGGAGTGGGAACAGGACCCATCCTGGCCTCTCACACCACACACACACACACACACACACTCACCAACCCAGAAGGAAGCCACTGACCTGGATGTTGTCAAAGGAAGCCTTGTTGGTGACATCATAGAGCAGTAGCAGTGCTGGGGGCAGAGGGCCAGTGAGGACACCTCCAGTCACCCACAACCCTCCTCTGAGCAGAAGCCTAGGGAACAGGGCACACACAGACACAGACCACAGCCCCGACTCCTCGGCCTGGGACACTGCCCACGAGCTCACCATGTGCATCACGATAGTAGGCATGGGTGACGCTGCGGAACCGCTCCTGGCCAGCTGTGTCCCAGATCTACAGTGACAGGTACAGGCCGGCGGTCAGGCCTGCCCAGTCCCTCCTGAGTGCCCTCAACTCACCCTCCCCCAGTTGCCTCACCTGCAGCTTCACCTTCATGCCATCCACGTCCAGAACTTTGTTCTGAAACACAACCAGCCAACTCCAGTAATGGGCCCAGTGCCATGTTCTGGCAGGGGCCAAGGGGTGGGGGAGGGGAGAGGCAGGCAGTGCAGGACCAGGACTGAGCCTGAAGTTGATGAGCCCCTGAATTGACTCTGCCCCCAACACCCACATGATAACACTTCCCCTTGAACCCAAGTCCTAGAGTCAACCCAGCTCTCCCTGGTGCCTTTGGTGAGCCCCTCCTGATAATTCATGCTCAGAGGGCACCAGGCCTCTCTCCTGCTCAGATGGCCATACTGATAGACTTGCAGGGTGTCTAATTCTGGACCAGGTTGTCCTCCCTCTGCCCACCCTGCAGCCTGGCACCTGGCCCCACCAGCTCCACTGTCCCTTGCCACCACCCACCACAGTCAGTCACTGACTCCAGTTGCTCTGGCCCTCTCCCAGCACCTCTCAAGCCCAGTCCCTTCACCCTAGCCTGCCCTCTCCCTGGTACTCCCGATTCAGCCTCACCCCACACACCTGTCCCCTACACGCTCCCCAGAGTGTAGACCCCAGTCCCCTTACCAAGGACTGGCATCTCTCAGCTCTGCAGGTGCTGCTCCTTTTGCTTAAGGCCATTTGCGTGATATTGGAAGTCATCCACCGTGAGATTACAGGTCCATTACTAGTACTCTGTGCCTCAGTTTTCCCACCCACAAATGGAGATAACCAGGGCACCCATCACATAGCTGCTCCAATGAATTTATGAGTTACTATGTGCAAAGCACTGAGAACTGTCCGGCCCAGAGTGACAGCTAAGAGCATGTGTTCTAATATATTTAATTTAATGTATTTATTATTGATTTTAGAGAGGAAGGGAGAGAGAGAAACATCAATCCAGTTCCCTCCTATAAGTGCCCCAACTGAGCCTGGGCACATTTGTTCTAATTTAAAAGCTGCTTTCCAGCCAAACCGGTTTGGCTCAGTGGATGGAGCGGCTGCTTTCCATCCTAGCTGGTTTGGCTCAGTGGATAGAGCATCGGACAGTGGACTGAAGGGTCCCAGGTTTGATTCCGGTCAAGGGCACGTGCCCAGGTTGTGGGCTCAATCCCCAGTTGGGGCCTGCAGGAGGCAGCCGATCAATGATTCTCATCATAGATGTTTCTCTCTCTCCCTCTCCCTTCCTCTCTGAAATCAATAAAAACATATTTTAAAAAATAAAAATAAAAGCTGCTCTCCACATGGGGATGGCAGTTCTCCGAGGACAGGGCCCAGTGCAGTAAACAGAGTGCAGCACTCTGCCTCGTACACAGTGGGTGCTCACTATGTGCTGGCTGCCTGGCCATGCCCTCTAGTCAGCCCGAAAGGACGGGGCCCAGCCCCGGCTTCCATGTGCTGGGTGGGGATGAGGGGTGGCTGAATGTCACTGTCTCCCTTTTCCCAAACTGCTGCTGTCAGGTGCTTCTGGGTCTCCAGGGAACCAAGCCCAGCCATCTGCCAGGCTCGGGAGGACACCCCGCCTTCCCTGACTCCGGAGCAGAGGTATGACCCTCCCTCACCACCTCACCTCCCTCACCACCTGCCCCAGAGCCAAGGGGGAGGTGAGAAGGGGGAAGGAGGACCAGAACAGGCAAAGGACCACCTGCCCTGAGCCTAACACAGCCCCTTCTGACACCGCAACCTTTATTCTTCCTCCCAGAGGACTTGAGGGGGCCTTGTCCCCCTAAAGAGGGAAGAGAATGGCCCCCAGACTGGAGGGAACCCCCCTTTGCTATCCCCAGAGTGGGCCTCCCTCCCAGCCTCAGGACAACTGTGTCTAATTAAAGGGTGAGAAAAATGCAAATTCAGGATTTGCAGAGAACACACCGGCACTTACACAGCACCTCAGCGCTGGCACGTGGAATTTAGACTGATAGGCAGAAGTGGAGCTCTGATGCTGGAGCCCTGCAAGCCTCAGACCCTGGTCCCCATCATTTCCTACTGACCCCATAAGCTGCCTGGGGCGCTGTCAGGGCTTTGGAGCCAAGAATCCAAGGGCACCCCCAGAAGAATCTCAGGACACAGCCCTCCTGCTAGGGGTGGTAAGGGGACTTTGGCAGGGGAGAGTAGCTGGGTAGGAACATTTCCCATGAGCCTCCTCACCCCAGGGCAGGGACCTCTGCCCTAAGCAATCCCTCGGTCTCTAGATAATACCCTTTCCTCAGCTGCTGGATGGGGTGTGTGTTCAAGGGCCACAGCCACCTGTCTTGTAGGTCCTGGATGGCCTGCCTGGCACCTCGGGGCCCCCTTTGTACAGTGGGGCAGCAATGCTGGCCTTCCATGTGAACACGGACCTTGAATTCCCTCTGACAGCTCTGGGGGCACCCGTGACCACCTACCCAGAGGCACAGGTTAGAGCCCCGGGGTGTGCTGGCCCCAGGCACAGGGATCCCATCGCTGCATTGGTTAGATGGAGCCTCCATCTTCCTCCAACACCCTGGGGTTTTCAGACGGCAGGCAGCTTGATGGTTATGGCATTCCACCTCACCCACCCTGACCCTGGGAGCCGGGGGTCCATCTAGGAGCTCTACCTCATGAGCCTGTAAGTGCCCCAGGATCATGGAGAACCAGCTGCCAGGGGTGCTGTGAGAACTCAATGAGCTGGTGCTGGGGGCCCAGGACATCCATCTCACTCACCCGGAAGTCGATGCCCACCGTGGAGATGAAGGTCCCTGCTAGGAACGCCCCATCCTTGAATCGCACAAGCAGGCAGGTCTTCCCCACGCCTGAGTCCCCCACCAGCATGACCTGAGGTGAGCAGCGGGGGCAGAGGTGTTAGGGCAGAGGCGACCAGGGTGCTGGCCCACTCAGAGGGGTGTCTAGTCTTCTCTGAGCTGGCCTTGTTAGAGAGAGGCTGTGACTGAGGGGCAGGAATGGAGAGAGGCATCCCAGGCCCACAGGTGGACCCCAGGACTTGGGTTTAGCACTGGGGGGACGGGGGGGAGACAGCAGCTATGATCCCAGCTGGCCTGCACCTCCAGCTTCTACCTACCTCTGCAAGGTTCTGTCCCTTCTATCCCAGAAAGAGGCCCATCGCAATCAGTGGGGAGTGGGGGCAGATGCCTCCACCCAGGGCCCTACCGGACCCCCACCCCTCGGCCCTGAACACCATGCTTGATCTAGAAGGGGGCATCTGGGGAGCAGAGCCTGGGGGTTGGCGGCTAGGGACCTCCTAGGAGGCCTGTGGGGGCCCCTATGCCAGAGGGTTTCCAATCTCAACCAGACTCAGGAGGAATGTGCCACCTGAGGGGCAATCAGGCCTAACCCCTCCTCCACCTCTCCGGTACGCCCCCCCCGCTCCAGGCCTGCTGCCAAAGGCCCCAAACCCAAAGATGGTCCTGCCACCCCTCACCCCTGTGCCACACACACACACACACACACACTTTCACAAGCTTCTACAGCTCCCGGGGGTGAGGGAAAGCAGCATATGGAAAATAATGAGATTGGGGCCCCAGCGGGGGAGGAGACGTTGGCGAGTGGGGAGAGAGCACCTGGATCTGA
>NW_006290772.1:406643-407427 GCF_000327345.1 Myotis davidii
ACACGCGGGGTCCTGTCGCTCCTCTGCGCGCTGTGAGCCACTACTCCCCGCGCTGCCTTTTGCCCAGTGACCCCCCCCCACCCCCCGACGGTCTCCGGGCCTGGGACAAGGGGAATACTCTGAGGCAGGGGGCGCTGAGGCAGTGGGTCTGCATGGGGGGCGGACACCCTGAGATCCTGCTTCTTCGCAGCCAGAGATGCCACCTGGCCTGTTGCAGAGCCCCCCTCTCTCCAGGGCAGGCGGGTCCAGGAAGCTCCAACACTTGGTCTTGGCAAACAAACGCCGCCGGTGTACCAAGGGCTGGGGCTCAGGTGACAGCTGGTTATCAGAGGCAGGACTTAGCGGCACCGCTGCGCGTCAGGGCTGAGCTGGCAGGGCCCTCCCCCACAGCTCCTGCCTGCTCCGCTGAAGTCGTGGGAAGTCAGCTCTCAAAGATCTGGTTGCTGAAGGGGGTGGGAGGCCCCTCCCCCAGGCAGTGCCTGGCCCTGGGACTTCCATCGCCAGGTTCTGCCCCCAAGCAGGCCAAATGCTGGTTATCAAAACCCCACACGGGTCCCTCTCCAGGGTCTGACACCTTCTCCCCACCTGGGCTGCCTAGAGTTCTGTCCCGGGACCCCCACCTAGGTTTTGAGAATGAGGCTGAGATGGTAATGGAATCTAGGAATAGTAAACCAAGATGTCCCTCATCCAGGGTTCAGGGATAGTAAGTGCAGACAGAAGGGCAATCCCTGTTCCATACTCTTCAGGGAGCTGGAGGGATGACCTTGCTGCCCCGCCTCCCCCC
>NW_006290772.1:407453-408282 GCF_000327345.1 Myotis davidii
ACAGCAATCACTGGAACCCTGGGCCCTTCTGAGGCCTGAGCCTTGTCAGCTGGCAGTGGCCAGAGCTCAAATACATATGCTGCTCACAGGCTCAGAGGTCTAGGAAAACACAGATGGAGATGGAGGGATGCTGCCCAACAGAGCAATTCCCCCAGAGGACCTGGCAGGGACCTGCCTGGGAAAGGCTGTGGAAAACTGCCCTTCATTAGCATCGTCATGTGCCAGGCACTTGTCATTGTCAAAACTGTCCATGAGGTGGCTGCTGCTATGATCCTCGGTGTGAAGATGGGCAAACAGGCCCGGAGAAGGGAAGGGAGCTGTCCGCGGTCGCCAGGCGAGGGAGTGGCAGAGCCAGTATTTGCATTTGGGAGCTCGGGTTCCAGAGAGCATAACTGTGTCATGGCAGGGTGGACCCAGGGCCCCTGGAGACCCAGCCCTCATGGCCCTGTCATAGCTGGGGTGCAAACCCGAGGGAGCCCCTGGCCTCCTTTCCTGACTCCTCTGGCCTCCCACTTTTTCCAGGCCAATGAACGACCAAATATGAGGGTAGTGAGACTTGGGGTGGGATTGTTGGGCTCCCACTGCTGTGACGCTGGGGACTCCAGGTGCCCCACCCCTACGAGGCCAACTTCAGGGTGGCTGGCCAGGGTCTCAGCTAGCCAGATGTCCACTGGCCCCAGGGTCCTAGGGAGTGGACTCCCTGCTTCCTTCTGACAGCCACTGCCCAGAGTGTCCCCCCAGGCATGGAGCCATGTGGAGTTTGGGTGCCCTAGAGGTGGGGGCTGCAGGTAGGGCAGTCTGGGTTAGGGTAAAGGGGAGCGAGTGCTGA
>NW_006290772.1:408342-408605 GCF_000327345.1 Myotis davidii
GGGGAGGGGAGAGGCCAGGAGGGGAGGAAAACTGAGAGCAGCAGAGCAGAAAGGCTTGATCTTGCAGCAACCTTTAAAATTAGAATAGCCCTGGCCGGCGTGGCTCAGTGGATCATTGGCCTGCAGACTGAAGGGTCCCAGGTTTGATTCCGGTCAAGGGCACATGCCTGGGTTGCGGGCTCAATCCCCAGTGGGGGGCGTGCAGGAGGCAGCCAATCAATGATTCTCTCTCATCATTGGTGTTTCTATCTCTCTCTCCCTCT
>NW_006290772.1:408711-413607 GCF_000327345.1 Myotis davidii
AGAGAAAAATCAATCAGCTGTCTCCTATATGTGTTTGTATGCACCTGTACACTCCTGTATGCTCCCCAACTATGGATCAAACCTGAAACCCAGATATGTGCCCTGATTGAATTCGAACCGGCAACGTTTCGGTGCACAGATGGTGCTCAACCAACTGAGCCACTCTGGCCAGGGCCCCCTTGGCTCTCTTGCCTTCCAGTCCTCCTAATCTTTGATCATTATGTGTCTTGGTGCCTCTGTTTGCCATCTGTAGCACCCTCTGGAATGTAAGCTCTCTGGGCACAGGGAGTCTCTTGTCTTAGTCACTGCCATATCCCTGGAAGCTGGCTCTGGGCCTCAATAAACAGTTATTAAATTGGTGAAAGAAATATGAGTTAGACACATGGCTCCTACTTCAAGAGCCATGTTACTAACAAGGATTTAAGGCAGAATGTGCTTCGATGGGCAATGATAAGACTAGTGTGAGCAGGCTTTGTGGAGGAGGGGCATTTTCTCTGGGTTTTGAAGGTAGAGCAGAAGTCTCGCAGAACAGGAGACAGAGAAACTTGCCAGGCGGAGGGAGTGAATATGTGCAGGCTCAGAGTGCCAGTAGGTGGTCACTTGGAGCAGAAGAAACTAAAGTGTGGTCCAGTTGCTTGGAGAAAATGGCAGTCCAGTTGGTGACAGGAGGGGGCTAGATTATATGGCAAATGTAAATGTATTACCTAGGAGCTTGGAAATTGTTCAGCGAGAAGTAGGGAGCCATTCATGGTTTCTGAGCAGAGCAACAGAGAAAGGACACTGCTCTAGGAATATTGGGGAGCAGCAGAAAGGGAATGGATGTGGACAGGGGGGTAAGCTTGGAGGGACTGCAATAACCCAAGGGGAGGTAACAGGGACAGGGGACCTCCAGGAGAGACAGAATCCGCAGGCCTGGAGGTGAGATAAAGGAGAGTGAGAACCCACAGGGCAGGGAGAGTGGAGCGCTGAGATGGGTTGGAGATGGAAAAGTCCTTGCTACTCCTCCCGACCAGAAGGGAGGGTCTGTGTTCCCTGCCCTTGGGTGTGGGCAGGAGTTGTGATTGCTTTCCGGGCAGAAGTGACCCCGTGTCCATTTGTGGACTCAGAACTTACATACTGGCAGCTCCTCCTTCCTGTTTCCTGGGACACTCACTCTTGGAATCCAGCTGCCATACCATGAGAAAGCCCAAGTAGCCTCTTGGAGAAGCCCATGTGGAGAGGCACCCATTTGCCAACCCGCTTTATGCGAGTCAAGTAGGCACACTGGCGGTGGGTACCCTAGTGCTGGCAGGTGCCATGCAGAGCAGAGTCACACCATCCCACTGAGCCCTGTCCAACAGGCAGATCTGTGAGCATTTGGGGCGTGTTTGTTACACAGCTACAGAGAACTAGGACAGGCTGCCAGCTACGGGAAGGGAAAGGGCCCATTTGGTGGAAAAGGTCAAGAGAAGACACCTCACCCCGTCCCCCGTGGTCCCGTTCAGGTTCCTGTGGCAGGGCATGCGTTGTGAGCCATGGGGCTGCACAGTGGAGGGTGAGGACCAAGTCCCACTGGGGAGGGGTGCCTACAGCCCTCAATCTGCTGGCATGGGGCTGGCTCTGCTGAGCGGTGGAGCGTCTACATGTGTTCATGGCCCAGAAAAGGGAGGGAGCAACTCCAGCCTCCTTGAGGTCACATCCCTGGGCCCCCACCCCGAGTACCCTCAGGCCCTGGTGTCTGTCCCCTCATGCCTGGGGCCTCTAGCTCTTGCACTCTGTCCTTAGCTTGCCCTTCTGAGTGTCTTACTCCTTATCCTGGAGCAATGTGTGCCATGAGTCCCAGATACAACAACCCTCTAGGCCAGGACCTGTGGTCTGGGGCAGTGTCTCTCTGGATTCCTGTTTTCCAAGCCCTCCAGCTTCACCCCCACATTTCACTCACCCATAGGGATTTGCCCTCAAGACAGGCAGGCTCAGGAAGGAATGAGAATCCTCTACCTTCCAGGCTCTGCTTAGAACCCACTCTTCCAGGCAGCCCTTTCTGATTTCTTCCCCCTTTCTTGCTCCATGGACACTCAAATTTGCTGTTCACTGGTCCCCCCCCACCACCGGGGGGTAGGGGCATGTGCACTGCCTTTCTCCCAGCCTGTGAGCTTCCTGAGGGCAGTTCCCATCCTGCCCCCACCAAGCACTGAATAGAGAGCTCAGTGACTGAGCAGGACAGAGGTAGGCTGGACTCCAGGAGCCCGTTAGCAAGGGGGACATGGCAAAGCCCCCAAAGATTTTGCCCCCCAGTGCACCTTCCAAGACGTCAGTCCTGCAGAATTCAGCTGTCTGCTATATCAGGGAAAGGAACCCTGGCTGAGAATGGTGCCAGAAGGTAGAGGCTCCCGTGGGGTCCCTGGCTTACTGTGTGACTCTGGGAAAGTGGCATCCCCTCTCTGAGCCTGTCCACTCTTTGAAATGAGGGTGTGGAAGGAGCTGATCTCTGAGGTTCCTTCCAGTCCAAACACCTTATGTTCTACAAAATCCACATGATTGTTGCCATGGAGACATCAGAGAGCAACTGTAGCAGTGCTAAGTGCAAATTCTGCCTCAAAGAGAGAAGAACCCACTTACCCCAGAAGCAAGTGGGGTCAGAGATGCGCTCCCCCATTGCCCTCCATGCCTGGTGTGGCCCACTCACCTTTGTGACACTGAGGCCCTGCCCGGCAGGTGGTCAGGTTCTAGTGTCCATTCCCGCCTGAATAGGGAAGGGACCGTTCGTGGAGGGCTGGAGCAGAGGGCAGGCCCACCTCGGCTATCACTGCTCACATCAGCTCCGTCCTCACACGTGAGTACTCTTGGCTGCCTCAGGATGCAAAAAGTGCCAGCTGTAGAATGAGGAGGCCTGGCTCTGACCCAGGCCCTGCACTGAGTCTCCATGTGGGCGAGACCTCTGGAATCCTAGGGAAGGTCTCAGGAGAAGGTTTTTTTAAAAAAAATATTTTTTTATTGATTTCAGAGAAGAAGGGAGAGACAGAAACATGAATGGTGAGAGAGAATCATTGATCAGCTGCCTCCTGTACCGGAATCGAACCTGGGACCCTTCAGTCCGCAGGCCAAGCTCTATCCACTGAGCCAAACCGACTACGGCTCAGGGGAAGGTTTTAATAGAACATTCATTAGCTTTTCAGGTGTGTCCTTCAATATGTCGATTCATCAAAGTGTTTGTATAGAGAGGTCAGGGGTTATTTTCTTTCTTTTCTTCTTTTTTTAATTGTCACCTGAGGATATGTTTTCATTGATTTTTAGAGAGACAGAAAGGGAGAGTGAGAGAGAGTGAGAAAGAGATCTCCATATGAGAGAGAAACATTGACTGGCTGCCTCCCCCCTCTCCTATTGGGGATGGAGCCCACAAACCGGACATGTGCCGTGACCAGAATTGAACCTGGAACCCTTCAGTCCGTAGGTTGACGCTCTATCCACTGAGCCAAACCGGCTAGGGACACACGATTAGATTTTTACAAATTAGCTTTATTTATGTACAATAACATTAACCAATTTTAACTATATAATTTGGTGGGTTTTGACAAGTATATAGTCATTTATTTATTTTTTTAAAAATATATTTTATTGATTTTTTACAGAGAGGAAGGGATAGAGAGTTAGGAACATCGATGAGAGAGAAACATTGATCAGCTGCCTCCTGCACACCCCCTACTGGGGTTTTTAAAATTTTTTAAAAATATGTTTTTATTGATTTTTAGAGAGAGAGGAAGAGAGAGGAATAGAGAGAGAAACATCATCAATTGGCTGCCTCTCACTTGCTGCCTACTGGGGATTCAGCCCACAACCTGGGCATGTGCCCTGACCAGGATTCAAAGCGATGATCTCTTGGTTCCTGCGTCAATGCTCAACCACTGAGCCACACTGGCTGAGCTCCATTGATTTTTTTTAAGAGAGAGTGGTGAGAACGGAGGAGGGGGGAAGAGAGAGAGAGAGAGAGAGAGAGAGACAGAGACATTGTGTGTGAGAGAGACACATTGATTGGTTGACTCTGGAATGTGTCCTGACTGGGCCAGGAATCAAGCCTGCAACCAAGGTACGTGACATTGATGGGAATCGAACCCATGGCCCTTCGGTCCGCAGGCCAATGCTTTAACCCTGAGTCAAACCTGCCAGGTCCCGAGAATATTTTTTTCATTGATTTTTAGAGGGGGAGAGAGAAAGAAAAAGAGAAACATCAATGTGAGATAGACACATTGATTGGTTGCCTCCTGCACATGCCCTGACTGGGGGCTAGGGATTGAACCTACAGCCCAGGCTCCCTTGACTGGGAATCGAACCGAGACCCTTTGGTGCACCGGCTGACTCTCTGACCACGGAGTCATTTCAGCCAGGACAACACCATACTAATTCTATAAAACATTTTTTATCACCCCCAACATTCCCTCCGGTCCCTTTACAGTAATTTCCTTTCCCTATCTCTAATCCCTGACTACCTGCTTTTTTTGTCACTATAAGTGGTTAGATATTAAAAAAACAGTATTGTCCTAGCTGGCTTGGCTCAGTGGATAGAGCATTGGTCTGCAGACTAAAGGGCCCGGGGTTCAATTCTGGTCAAGGGCACATGTCTGGGTTGTAGGCTCGATCCCCAGTGGGGGGCGTACAAGAGGCAGCCGATAAATGATTCTCTTTCATTATTGATGTTTCTATCTCTCTCTCCCTCCCCCTTCCCCTTTAAACAAACAAACAAAAACAGTGTTATTGAGGTCTGATTGACATCCAATAAATACGCATATTTAAAGTGTACAATATAAGTTTTGACATATGTATACACTCATGAAACCATCACTATAAACAACATAATTAAGATATCCATCACTTGGGCGCTCCCGCCATCGGCCGGCTCCCAGCTCCTCCCTTCGCCCGAGC
>NW_006290772.1:414279-419953 GCF_000327345.1 Myotis davidii
GCCTCATCCTCCGGAAATTCTGTTTCTTTGTTATGGGGTGGGGCCACAACATTAGTAACCAAGAAACAGAACTTCCGGAGGAGGAGGCCCAGAAATCAGGATTTTAAAAAGTTTCCCAGGTGATTCTAATGTGCAGCCAAGGTTGAGAACCACTGGCCTAGATTGTCAGGATATCCAGCCTCGTCCCAAGGTCCTCTGGAGACAACTTTCTACTCTGGTGGGCTAGGCTAGGGCTAGGGTGAGCTGAGCGGTGGGCTGGACTCAACATGTGGTGTGGCGAGCAGGTGAATGGACCCACAGCACCTCTAGGGGGCGGTGTTGCCCAAGGCCACTTTCTTGCCTAATCATTTCCCTTGACCTTGCCAATATACTGTTACATAAACTAGAACTTGTTCATTGTGGTGTTCAAATTATCTATATCAGTGATTTTCAACCAGTGTGCAGCAAGAATTTTTAAAACATGCAATACATGACTATTTAGTCAGGGGCACTGACCTCTTTTCCCTTAGATTGTCAAATAAAATGACAACAGCCAACACAATGGCTGTCCGGTGAAAGTGAATCAAAATTATACTTCTTTTTTTTCAAATCGGCAAAAAAATATATATATACTTTTTGATGTGCTGCAGAATTTTAGTGATTAACTTATCTGTGCCATGAGATGAAAAAGATTAAAAATTGCTGCTCTATCTCTGCACTGACTTTAAAAATTGCTTCAGCCCAGGCTGCTTTGGCTCCGTGGATAGAGCATCGGCCTGAAGGGTCCACGGTTTGATTTTGTTCAAGGGCACATACTTGGGTTGCAGGCTCCATCCCCAGTAGGGGGTGTGCAAGAGGCAGCTTGATTAATGATTCTCTCTCATTATTGATGTTTCTCTCTCTCCCTTCCTCCTCTGAAATCAATTTTAAAAATATATTTTTTTTAAAGAAAAAAATTACTCCAGCCATGCCCAGTTGGTTAGATCCTTGTCACCATACTCCAAGGTTGTGAGTTTAATCCCCAGTTGGGGAACATAAGAATCAACCAATGAATGCATAAATGGAACAACAAATCGATGTATATCTCTCTCTCCTCATACCCCTCTCTCTAAAATAAAAAAAAATTTAAAAGTTGCTTTATTTTTTTAAAATATTTTTTATTGATTTCAGAGAGGAAGGGAGAGGGAGAGAGAGATAGAAAGATCAATGATGAGAGAGAATCGTTGATTGGCTGCATCATGCACACTCCACACTGGGGATGGAGCCTGCAACCCAGGCATGTGCCCTGACTGGGAATCAAACCATGATCTCCTGGTTCATAGGTTGATGCTCAACCACTGAGCCATGCTGGCCAGGCAAAAAAAATTGCTTTATCTTTACACTTCAAAGGAAGGTATAATAAAGTCTCCCACAATGATTTGGTGAGTTTCTAATAATTTAGCTTTGCATATTGATATTCTATTTTTGAGAATAGAGTGGTTCATTATATATTTTACACAAGTTATACCTTTAATTAGTGTAACATAGAAGGGTTGTTTTCCCATTTATTATCTTTTGGTTTAGATTCTATTTTTTTGTTTTTAATCCTCACCTGAGGATATTCTTTTTTTAAAAATATATTTTATTGATTTTTTACAGAGAGGAAGGGAGAGGAGATAGAGAGTTAGAAACATCGATGAGAGAGAAACATCGACCAGCCACCTCCTGCACACCTCCCACTGGGATGTGCCCGCAACCAAGGCACATGCCCTTGGCCGGAATCAAACCTGTGACCCCTCAGTCCCCAGGCCGACGCTCTATTCACTGAGCCAAACCAGTTAGGGCAGGATATTCTTTAAATTGCTTTTCAGAGACAGTAGAAGGGAGGAAGAGAGGGAGATAGAAATCAATGTGAGAGAGAGACATTGACTGGTTGCCTCCTGCATGCCCTTGACTGGGGGCAGGACATAAACACAAAACCCAGGCACATGCCCTTGATTGGGAATCGAACCCGAGACCCTTGGGTACCCAGGGTAATGCTCTAACCACTTAGCACACCGGCCGGGGCAGGTCCAATTTTTTAAAATATACATTTTATTGATTTTTAGAGAGAGGAAGGGAGAGGGATAGAGAAATAGAAACATTGATGAGAGAGAAACATCTGATCAGCTGCTTCCTGCATGCCTCGTACTGGGGATTAAGCTCACAATCTGGGCATGGACTGGGAATTCAACTATGACCTCCTGCTTCATAGGCCAGCACTCAATCACTGAGCCACACCAGCCAGGCTCAATTTTTTAAAATTAATTTGCCACATTCTCTTTATTTATGTGTTTACTTTCCTATCTTTTTATTCTCAGCCTTCTGGGTTATTTATCTTAGCTTGTTCCTGTAAACACATTTAGTGTGTTTTCTTTTTTTAAAAAAATATATTTCATTGATCTCCCACAGAGAGGAAGGGAGAGAGATAGAGAGTTTAGAAACATCGATGAGAGAAACATCCATCGGCTGCCTCCTGCACATCTCCCACTGGGGATATGCCCACAACCAAGGTACATGCCCTTGACCGGAATCGAACCCGGGACCCTTGAGTCTGCAGGCCAATGCTCTATCCACTGAGCCAAACCGGTTTCGGCTAGTCTGTTTTCTTTAATAGGGAATTTGACTCATTTACGTTTTCATCCATGTGCTTGGTCTTATTTTGTGTGTTCGATTAAAATACATTATTTCCTTTTAAAAAATTTATTGATTTTAGAGATAGAGGAATGGAGAAAGAAAGAGAAAGAGAGAGAGAGAAACAACAATTTGTTGTTCTGCTTATTTATGCATTCATAGGCTGATTCTTGTATGTGCCCTGATTGAGCCTGCAGTCTTGGCGTATTGGGTCGAGGCTCTAACCAACTGGGCTACCCCACCAGGGCTTATTGTTTCACTTTTGTTTTTAAATTTTTTATTCATTTTAGAGAGGGAGGAAGGGATATATGTATATGTATATGTATATATGTCTATATATATTATATAGATAGATAGATAGATGTGAGAGAGATACATCGATTGGTTCCCTCCTGTTTTGCTGGGGCCTGGGATTGAACATGCCCTAACAGGGACCTGAACCTGAGGCCTTTGAGTGCACGGGGACAATGCTGCAACCATCTGAGCCACACTGGCCAGGGCTCAGTGTTTCCTTTTTAATCCTTTCCTGGACCAATCAGGTTTTTTGTTTGTTTGTTTCTCCCTTTCCCGGCAGTTTCCACCTTTATTTTATGCTAATGGTTATATTAACTGTTAATAAAAACCTTAAAATCAATATCCAATCATGAATTAAGCATTTCTCCAATGTCCCCCTCTCAGAATCAAATAAAGATCTCTGGTAAATTTTATTTTCTCTGTTTTACCACAAAGTTTGTTGAACTTGTCTGGAATTTCATTTTGAAATTATTAATTTATTCTTTAAACATATCTATTTTCACTCTGGCCAGTGTGGCTCAGTTGTTTGGGCATTTTGCTTTGCACCAAAAGGTTGCTGGTTTGATTCCTGGTTAGGGCACATGCCCGGGTTTCAAGCTCCATCCTCTATAGGGTGTGTGCAAAAGACAGCCTGTCCATGCTCCGCTTTTGATGTTTCTCTTTCTCCATCTCCCTTCTTCTCTCTCTAAAAATCAAAAAACTATTAAAGAAAAAATATGTATTTTCTATTTCAGAAATATTTCCAAACAATTGCATTTATTCTACAACCATATTCAAACAACCATTTAGACTCGATTAATCTTTTTTCCTCATTTTGCACCACTGTTTTTCGTGTGGATATCTTCTCTCATTTTGAGTTCTTGATTCTTACCAGTTTGTCATTTGTCTGGATTTAAAAGTTTGGGTTTGGAATATAATCCCAGTTTTGGCATTTATCTGCTGTGTGACATGGCACATTTCTTAACCTCTCTGTGCTTTAGTTACGTCATTTAATAAAGAGAATAATAATAGCCCTAGCTGGTTTGGCTCAGTGGATAGTGTCCGCCTGTGGACTGAAGGGTCCTAGGTTCCATTCTGGTCAAGGGCACATGCCCAGGTTTTGGGTTCCATCCCCAGTGGGGTGAGTTTAGGAGGCAGCCAATCAATGATTCTCTCTCATCATTGATGTTTCTATCTCTCTCTCCCTCTCCCTTCCTTTCTGAAATCAATAAAAATACTTAAAAAGAGAGAATAATAATAGTATCCACATCCTAGAGTCCTGAAGACTCAGCGGAATAAGGCAGTGAATGAATGGATGGGGAAATGATAGATGTGGGATTCCTCCCTCCTATCTCTGGAGAAACTATCACTAATCGTCCCACTCACTGTGCCCAATGATGGAACAGTTTTTTAAATTAAATATTTTTGTTGAATTTTAGTGAGGGAGAGGGAGAAAGAGAAACATCCAGGTGAGAAAAAAACATCTATCGGCTGCCTCCTGCACGCCCCCTACCAGGCACGTGTCCTGACTGGGAATGGAGCCAGTAACCTTTTGGTGCAGAGGAGGACACCCAACAATGGAGCCACACCCGCAGGGCTGGACCATTTTATTATTTCTTCATTATTTAAAAAGCTGAGATATAATTCACATACCATAAAATCCACCCTTTTAAGAGGACAAATCAGGGACTTTGAAAGTATATTTACAAGACTGTGCAACCATCATCACTAATTCCATAGTATCGTCATCCCCAAAAGAAACCCCATATCCATTAGCAGTCAACTCTCCATCTACCACACCCCCTGGAGCCACTGATCCACTTCTTGTCTTTATAGATTTGTCTATTTTGGACATTTCCTGTAAATGGAATCATAATAACATGTGGTCCTCTGTGTGGGACTTCTGGAGTGTTTTCCGAGTGCATTCACGTTGTTAGGTGTGTATTCTTCCCACCACGAGCGTTAGTTTTGTAATGAAATCTTGCACAGCCAGGGGAACAGATGCCTCCTCTGCAGAGCCGAGCACGGAGTACTTAGTGGGCAAGCGGCGGCCGGAGACGGGGGGACGCGGTGCCCCGCGAGCGAGCAGAGCGCAGTGCTGGCTGCAGGCAGGCGGGCGGCTGGGAGATGATGCTGCCTTTCACTGTCCCAGGTGAGGCCACTATGGGCGTCACCTTTGTGACTGAGGGGACTAGCAGTCCTGCCTCGCCGGCGCTCTGGCGGAACTCCAGGAGAGGACTCGATGTATGTTTATATTTTTTAAAATATTTTTTATTGATTTTTTACAGAGAGGAAGGGAGAGGGATAGAGAGTTAGAAACATTGATCAGCTGCCTCCTGCACACCCCTTACTGGGGATGTGCCCACAACCTAGGTACGTGCCCTTGACCGGAATGGAACCTGGGACCTTTCAGTCTGCAGGCCGACGCTGTATCCACGAGCCAACCGGTTAGGGAGCATCTACAGTGCGCCAGGTTCTCAGGATACCGCGCAAATCGAAAGGGACAGAGGCGCTGAGAGTGGATGAGCACGCACAGCAGGCGCCCCGAGATCTCCCTCTGAGGTTGTTATTGCCGGTGCTTTCCGTGCGGTGACTGTGGAGACCGCGCGGGGCTGGGAGGCACCAACGCGACCGGGAACTGAGGCGAGCGCACTGTGAAGAGTGCGGAGGGGGCGTGGCCTTAGGACGCCCCGCCCCTCGCGCCTCGCCCCATGCAGCGACCACACTGCCAGAGCGAAGGGCGGAGCCTCCAGACGGTGAGGCAGGGGGC
>NW_006290772.1:420815-422448 GCF_000327345.1 Myotis davidii
TGCAAACACTGAAGCCCTAATTAGGGACTAATAGGATTTGGCCGGCGGATACCCAGCACCTTAGAGCCCAAAGGGAAGCTAGGAGGTGGAGAGCTCTCTGTGGGATGGCAGGGAAGGGCTACCAGGAGGGGTGTCTGGACACGGATTTGATGGATGTGTAAGAATTGGCCTGAAACCTAAGGATGGGCAGGAAGGTGGGTCTAGGGCAGGGGTGGGGAAACTTTTTTTCTGCCGAGGGCCATTTGGATATTTATAACATCGTTCCATCATTGGTGGGGGTCATACAAAATTATCAACCTAAAAATTAGCCTAAGCTATCTTTGGTCAAACATTTAATTAACTCACCCCTAGTGCCTTGGCAGGGCCAGACCAAATGGTTTCCCAGTCGGTCGGAGGGCTGGATGTTCCGTACCCCTGGTCTAGAGGAAGGGAGAAGGGAACCATGTCTGCAGAGACCTGGGGGCTGGGCTTGGTTGTGTGTAGCTGCAGTGTTGCAGCTGCAGGGAAAGTGTGAGGAATGGAGGCAACATGGGCAGTGGTCCTGAGGGGCCTTAAGTGTCCTGTCTAGGTCTCCGATGTTATTCTGGGAACAGAGGGTGGTGAGGTTTACAACACCAAAGAGCTGTCAGGTTTGCATTTTGGAAGTAGTAACAAGTCAGCCATTATGGAGAGCTTGCCTTGAGTGAGGTCCTGTGCCAGGCTCTGGTGGTGGTTGTCATGCTTAACCCTCACCCTAACCCTCTGAGGTGAAGGTACAGTGAAGATCCCCGTTTTACAGACGAGAAAACGGAGATGCAGGTGCTGCATCTTGTCCAAGCACAAGTACCAAGTAATAGCCAGCACGTGGCAGAGCTGGGTTCGACTGAGGTGCCCAGGATCCAGAGTTGGGATGAAAAGGTTGCAGGGGACCAAGATTTGCAGACAGTTTTTCCTGGGGGTGGGGGGAGGCTCAGGGCCTGCTGATCCACATCCCTATGGTCCCGTGTGGATTTCTTGGGCACTTCCAGGCACTAAGGCAGGACTCCGTCTCTCCTTGGCCGAAGGTTGTTAAATCTGGGGGTGGGCTCTGGCATTCAGTTTTGTAAAATTGTTCCCTGGGTGACTCCAGTCACCTTTAATTAGGGGGTCTGATGGTCAGTGTTTGGATGTTGGGGTGTGTGCTTCTCCTGAGCAATCCAGATGTTCTTGGGGCTTTGCCAGGTGGACTTGGGTGTGGGAGAAGAGCAGGTTTTCCAGGACCAGCCAGGAGCTGTGGGGGCTGCTCTGGGCCTATTGTCTTGCTTCATGACCACTAAAGCATTTGCCATCTCTGCTGTCTCTGCGGAGATGAGCCTCCTGCCTGCCACTAGCGCTCACAGAGTTGCATAAGACCCACCCTCTCCCTTGTTCCTGATGCTGTGGGTGAGATTACTTTAATCCCGGGTGGGCTGGGAGTTGCTAGGGATCTGGCCTGGCTCCTGCTGGCTAGTCCCGGCCGGCTTCTGGGAACTATCCAGGGAATAAACAATGCTGGTGGGTCCAAGGCCAGCAGCAGGGCCCTTGCTCAGGAGGCTCTAGGAGACAGTGATGGGGCCCAGGCCTGTTGCCTTGCATATGTCGCCTTAGGCTCTGCTCCTGGGTTTGGGAGGTCCTG
>NW_006290772.1:422739-423717 GCF_000327345.1 Myotis davidii
CTCTGAGTGTGTGTGACAGGACCCTTGGAGGCAGGTGGATGGGGAATAGAGGAGACTTCATGCTCTTCTTTACACCCTCAAGCTGCTTCTGGGAGATTTCCAGAAGGCTGAGGGCTAGGACTCAAGGGAGACTGGACCCTTGGGCGCAGATGGCGAGGCCCCCGCTGGCTCCCCATCTGCACTCTGTGGGCTGCCCAGCCATTCTGCCTATCCACCCTGCAAATCCCCTCCTCAGGGAGAGGGAGATAGATGAGCCTTCTCTTCTCCAAGGGAGAAGGGCTGAACTTGGAGAAGCCAGGAAGCCTTCTGGGCGAGGGTGTGGATGTGCAGGGGACCCAGCAGCCTCTTCTGGGAGGCTTGGTGCCTCTTTATCAATGTCTTGCAGCCACCCTCTATTTGAGACCCCTTGGCAGGACCTAGGTGAGAGTCTGACCCATGTGGCTCCCGAAGCTCCCAGCCTTTCTTAGGTTAACCAAGCAGCCTGAAAACAGTGACATCACTCAGCAAAATGCTGCTACTCTAGTTGTAAAGCTTTATCATGGAGACTTTGAACATATATAGAGGTAGGCAGAGTAGCCTGGTGAACCTCAGGGACCCGCTGCTCTGTGGCCTGATCTGCCCCTCCACCTCCACCGCCCTTTTTTGAAACAAATTCTAGCATCCTGTTCTTTGATCTATAAGCATATTGGAGTGTATGGCAACACCATGATTATACCTGCAACAGTAAGTAATTCCTTAATCCCATTACATGTCCATTGTGTTCAAATTTTTGGTTGTCTCAGTTTTTTTTTTAATATATAGTGGGGCCTTGACTTACAAGTTTAATTTGTTCTGTGACGGAGCTCGTAACTCAAATTACTCAGATGTCAAATCAGTTTTCACCATTACAATGAATTGAATGCTGGGCTGATGTTGTGGCATTCACTGTGACGTTCGCTGCGCCAACTAGCAGTGGGGTATCTGAAGCTGGCTTGTAAC
>NW_006290772.1:423873-429158 GCF_000327345.1 Myotis davidii
CTGCCTCCTGCATGCCCCGTACGGGGGATCAAGCCTGCAACCCGGGCACGTCTCCTTGACTGGAATTGAACCCAGGACCCTTCAGTCTGCAGGCTGACACTCTGTCCATTGAGCCAAACTGGCTAGGGCAGCAGTTGTCAACTGGTGGTCCGTGAGGTCCGAAAGGTTGGCAACCGCTGGGCTAGGGCATCTCAGTTTTTTGTATTAGTTTGAATTAGGATCCAAATAAGGCCCACACAGTGCAATTAGTTGGTGTCTTCTTTTTTTAAAAAAGGTAGTCTTTTTTTTATTCCAATTTTTAAAAATTTTTTTTAAATTATATTTTATTGATTTTATACAGAGAGGAGGGGAGAGGGATAGAGAGTTAGATGAGAGAGAAACATCGATCAGCTGCCTCTTGCAACAGAGCCAAACCAGTCAGGGCCAATTTTTTTAATTTTAATTTTTAATTGATTTTAGAGAGGGAGCGATACATCAATATAGCCATGAGTTATCTCCCCTATGAGCCCAGTATGTGCCCTGACCGGAAATCAAACCTGAGACCTTCTAGTCCATGGACAACACTCCAACCAGCAGCCTCACCGGCCAGGGCAGTTGGTGTCTTTTAGATCTCTGCTGGTGGATAGGCTTCCCTTTCACCTTTCCCCCTGTGCACTTTGTTGAAGAAACTGGCTTGACAGTCCCTGGGGTTGGCTTGTGTCTCCTCGTCACCTCCATGGCATCGTCCAACGTATCCCTCTGCCCTGTTTCCTATAGATTGGTAGTTGGGTCCAGAGCTGCATTGTGTGGCAACACGTATTTCAAGTGTTCTGGAGCCAAGTGGCTACTGTGTTGGAAAGGACAGCACAAAGATAGGATGTTCGTGACCACAGAAAGTTCTGGCTGTGATAGCGCTGCTGCTCCAGGTGTGGCCTGTCCATCAGTTAGTTTCAGGTGGGGGTGATTTTGGCCGACCATTTCTCAGGTATTGTGTGCTGCGAATTTTGGCCAGGGGCCCTTCCTGGGTTTTGTGTACTGTCTTGTGCATGTTTTGTATCTGGGTCTAGGCTAGGAACAGGGACTCAGTTGGTTTGCTGATTAAAATTTGGGGGGCATTAGGATCATCTGTTGGCTGGGAGCACTCATGACCTCACCCTTCCCTGCCTGTACCCCTAAATGACAGGAGAGTGTGGGGGAGGCTCAGCCCCTGTTGTCTGCACAGGATGTGTGTGAGGTAAGGTGAGAAACTCCTGGACTTGGTCTGGCCTGGTGTGTGTGTGTGTGTGTGTGTGTGTGTGTGTAAGTAAAACATGTTAGACTGCAGGTGCCCCATGCGATGCTGCCTTAAGGGCTGGCTCAGCAACAGAGGGTTCCTTCCATGAGCCCTGGGCATGACTGCTGTGGGCCAGCCCTGTGCCAGGGGTCTTCAGGACCCACCTTTTTGAGACTCAGTTATGAGGGAGCCGTTGTTAAACCATAGACAGATAACGGGGGGGGGGCACTTTGGAGGGTCTGCCTACAAGGTCCCCCAGTGTAAGTGACATTGAAGTCAAGACTCACAGAAATCATGCAGGGGCTGGTGAGAGTATCCCACACAGATGGGGGACAGCCTGGCAGAGTGTCAGACGGAGAGGTGGGAGGTGGGGCCTTTATTGAGAGAGCAGGTAGGGGCGGCATTGAAGGATCTAGGAGGAAAGTGGCATGGTTGGCATCTTCTAGAAAGAACACTGGCTGCTGTGTGGAGATAGCATGTACTAGGACAGTGGTCGGCAAACTCATCAGTCAACAGAGCCAAATATCAACAGTACAACGATGGAAATTTCTTTTGAGAGCCAAATTTTTTAAACTTAAACTATATAGGTAGGTACATTGTTATTAACTTAATTAGGGGACTCCTAAGGCTTAGGAAGAGCCACACTCAAGGGGCCAAAGAGCCGCACGTGGCTCACGAGCCGCAGTTTGCCGACCACGGCCCTAGGAGGATCCGTGTGTCCTGCACACTCTGCTGGTCTCACCCTCACATTGCCTGAGCTGCACATGACAGTTGGCACTTGGGAATTCAGACTATAAATGTGTGTGTAATGTTAGTTTCCTGATGACACAGAATGCAGATTTGCCAAAACTGTGGACAGGAGGGCACACACCTCCTATACGTGGTCCCCTGAATGGGGACCAGGATGGAGAAAATGTTCAAGTCATCTATTTGATGAGGGACCTGTAGCCAGAATATATAAAAAACCCTTGTAACGCAATGCAAAAAAAGACAAATGACCCGATTAAAAAATGGGAAAACAGACATATCTCTAAAAAAGATATACAAGTGACCAATCAGCACATTAATAGATGCTCAGTGTTTAGCTTTCAGGGAAATGCAAATCAAACCCCAGTGCTAACATCCCTTGGGATGACTAACACCAAAAAGGCAGACAGTAACAAGTATTGATGAGGATGTGGAGAAATTGGAAACTTCCTCCACTGTTGGTGGGGATGTAGAATGGGGCAGTCCTTTGGAAGAGAGTTGGGCAGTTCCTCAGGAGAGTAAACATAGAGGTACCATAGGATCTAGCAATTTTGCTTCCAGGTATCTATCCACGAGGAATGAAATGTATGTCCACACAATAACTAGTATGGGACTCGAACCTGAGGCCTTCCAGTCTACCTCCCAGTGTGGCTCAGTTGGTTGGGTGTTGTTCCATGCACCCAAAGGTTTCTGGTTCAATTCCCTCTCAGGGCACATGCCCCGGTAAGGGGTGTGCAGGAGGCAGCTGATCAGTGTTATGCTCTCGCACATTGATGTTTCTCTTTCTCTCTTCTCCCTTCCTCTCTTTCTACAAATCAATTCTTTTTTAAAAAAACAAACAAACAAACAAACAAACGTGTGTACAAGCGTTCATAGCAACATTATTCTTAGTAGCCAAAGGGAAACAACTCAAGTGTCCCCTGAATGAGGGTGGGGCAATTATGGTCGAGTGTGGTGATGAAAATGTTCTAGAAGTAGCCCTAATTGGTTTGGCTTAGTGGATAGATTGTCGGTCTGCAGACTGAAGGGTCTCAGTTGCTGATGGTCCCAATAATTGTAACTGTTGCCAGAGTGGCCTCTTCCACCTGTTCCTCTCCATGGTCTCAGAGCTCATTACTGTATCCTAACCACTAGCCACCAGGAGATGGTTCCCTAGGACCTTCCCTGCTGCAAAGCAGAACTCAAAAGCCTGAGTAGAAGTGCCCCTGAGCTGGTGCATATATGCCCATGACTTTGTTGCTCAGACCAAATGCCACAGTAGATAGAAACACAGATGAGGCTGAGCAGGCAGACTCCTACACACCCCTCAGCACCCAGCCTGGGAGACCACATCCAGAAGCCTGGTCTGGCCCTGGAAGCGCCTTCAACGCAGAGCCACACAGCTGGTGGGATTCGTCATGCCTAGGCCTAGCACATTCCACTTGTGTTTTTATCTCAGTTTTAAGCCTTTGTTTTTGGTGCATTTAGGTGAGGATATGTAAAACAGTGAAGTTACGAGGCATGAATAGAGTGCTGTGAACTCTCTTGAGCACTTTGGTCTTGATGTGGAATCCACACGCATATAAGCTGCTCAGTGTCCCCCGGCACATCCGCTCTGCTGCAACCTCAGCTGTCACGTGCACACCCTGTGATTTCACTGGGGGAGCTAGCCTGTTATGCAGGTGCTTTAAGGGGACTCAGTTTCCTTTTCCCAGTTCTCTGCAGGCTTGGCCTGCAGCCCATGCCTCCACCCGCCTCCCCCAAGGCCAGGGCATCTCCTGGTAGACTTCCTATTAGGACCTCTTTGTCCTCTCTTCAAAGGCCATGCCTGGGGGCCACTGTCATGTGACAACTGGCTGGGCTACTTGGTACTGCCAGATGTGGTCCCACCCTCGGCCCCTCTCAGCTGCCCCTGTGCCGGTTGGGTAGGGACTGTGGGGAGAGACCCTGGCTGGGTTCGGTTTCCAGTGAAGAAGCCATTTTGGATGGCGAGGCACATTTTCCTTTCTGGAACGTTGTGTGGTGGCAGTGCCGCAGCGAGGACCCAGTGGGCCCAGCCTGCTGAGCACTCTGGAATGAAAACATCCCGTTTCCCCTGCCACTGTCTGGGGTGGTGCGGTGTCTGGGCCCTCGGCACACGGGGCCTGGCCCTGCCTGCTGGGTGTCTGCGCCTCCAGCTGGCCAAGGCGGCAGAGGCGCTGCCAAGTGAAAGGAGCTGGAAAATGCAGCTCATGTCCTTTTTCCCCGGAACACCTCGTTCTCTATGGTTTGGCAGCCGTCTCCGTCAAGGGGCCCAGTGATGCCCAGCTGCTGATGTCAGGGAGGAGACTGCATTTGGGGGCCAAGGTGGGCGGAGCCCTTCCTCTTGCTGAGGAGCCTGTGGGCCCGGGCCTGACACAGTGTAGTGCTCCCAAGTTTAGCAGCCCCCCTGCCCGGTAGGCATGGCGCCCGCTCCTGTATCCGGGCCACTCGGGAAGGGGCTTTGTACCAAGGCAGAGCAGAGCCAGCTTTTCCTTCTCGTCGAGATGGAGAATGAGGGCCAGGCTCAGGGCAGGGCTAACGGCACTGGAGGCTCCGGGGTCCCGCACCTCCAAACAGCTCTGTAGCCCTGGCCTCAGGCTGCATCGTGCCATTGGCAGTGCCCAGTAGCTGAGCGGGTGGTGGGATTGCCGGCCATGCTGGACTGATGCTTCTGCCCCTGTGCTGGCCCCCTGGCCAGGTTGGGAGAGCCTGCTGCCTTCTTCATTCTTCAGATTCTGAATAAATGATGGTGGGGTGCGGATGGTGGCTTCCCTGAGCCTCAGCATTCTCTGTAAAGGGGTGGTGCCCCCCCTGCTCGGGCTGGCTGTGACAGGCCAGCGTGAGAGGGACATACCAGTTGAGTGCAGTGCCTGGGGGGCACCCAGGTGCTGGTTCTTTTCCTCTCAACTTGGAAGGGGGTCCCCAACTCCCTAGCTGCAAGTGGAAGGGTGAGCTGAGCCCCTCTCCTGGGCCGACCCCCTCTTTCCCAGCCCCTGGCCCCCACCCTGGTCTTTTAGTACCCTGACAGTGGCTGATCTCCAAATGCACCTCCCCAGGGCTGGGCTGTGTGGAGGACACCCCACAGCTTCATCTGCCCGTGGTCCCAAGGGGATCCTAGCCAGTCGGTGTTACTGTACCAGACACCCATGGCTCATCCTGGTGACAACTTAGTAATAGGATGGCAAAGCTCCTTGAGGGAGCCCCACAGAGCACCCTGTGGAATGGGCACCGCCCGCTGTTCCGTGCCCTGGGGCTGAGAGGCTGTGGCGGGCTCTCACGCTGGCCT
>NW_006290772.1:429291-458988 GCF_000327345.1 Myotis davidii
GCTCCTTGAGGGAGCCCCACAGAGCACCCTGTGGAATGGGCACCGCCCCGCTGTTCCGTGCCCTGGGGCTGAGAGGCTGTGGCGGGCTCTCACTCTGGCCTTTCCCTCTAGTTTTCAAGGCTGAGACATCCCCCACCCCCCTTGCTGATTCCCTGGGCCCTGGTTTAGAGCCAGGTGGGGGCTTGGGCACAGAGCCAATGTGGGTCTGGTGGGCCCTCCCTGCGCCTTCTCCCTGGCAGGCCTGCCTCCTGCCCACCTCCCCAGCTCATCCTCTCTGCATGTTTTTCTTCAAATCGGCTCTCTCTCTCAAACTTGAATTTATTAAAAGTCATCGTTTCCGGCCCTGGAAGCCAGCCAGCCTCACTCTCCACAAATAGAAGGGAATGAAAACAAAATGAGGTTATTAGACTCAAACTGGCACAGGAATGGGCTCCTGACTGCCTGTACCCAGTGCTACAGGACACATTAGTGAGTGACGAGGTGGCAAGTGGGTGACACTACCTGGCCGGAGGGCTGAGGTGGGGGCAGGGGTCCCCTGAGGGGCCCAGGACCAGCACTGTGGCCTTTCTTCCCTTCTGCCTGAGCCTGGCTTCCAGGGACTGTGTGTGGCGTTCCCCTTGATGCGTGGAGGGGACCCTGTTTCTCCCTGAGTGTGTGGCACCTCCAAGGAGAGGACAGGCTGGCCCAGCCAGACCCACTGACACTGTATTTCCAGGTTCAGGCTGGAGGGAGCCTTGGGCCCTGGATGGGGAGTAGGGTGCCTTTTTCTGCTACCGCTGTGCTGTGCTGTCCTGTCGGAGGGAGGAGGCAGCTGCTGGCTTGGGAGGAGCAGGTTACATAACATGTGCAGGCGGCCCTTCTGGAGCCCATTCCCCTCAAGCCCTGTATCCAGCACAGCGGCCAGCACTGGGGTGGGGGTGCTGGGCTGGGGCCTGGCACTCACCCCCGCCGCTGACCACATGTGTCTGGAATGTGCAGATGTTTCCTTGGGGGCTCTGACTGGCCCCCAGACCTCGCCCGGCATCTGGACTGGGGAGCTCTAGACTGGAGAGCAGGCACCCAGGCCAATCCCGTCCTCGGCCGAGGAGAAAACATAGGCAGCTCTGGGCTGCAGGGCAGCTTCCCGGCTTGTCTGGGGCGTTATTTCCTCAGCTCTGAAGGGGACTGCCCTTGGAGCCCCAGGGGCCACTCCAGCCCTGCTGTCACAGCAACCTCTCTCCTTGGCCTTCGCCTCTCCCCCCACTTACCTTCGCACTCAAAGTCCCTTTCCATCTCTTTCTGTTCTGGTCCTGGGACTCCCTCCCATCCTTTCCTCCTCCCCTCCCCTCTCCCCCCAACCCCTCCACTGCCACCCTCCTCACTGCAAGGCTTGGGGTGTGAGCAGAGGCAGAGCCCTGTGTGGGCAGGGGAAGCTGCCTTTGTCCATTGGATTGGGAGGGCCCTCAGCCCCTTCTGCCGGGCAGCTCCAGCTTGGTGGTGGATGCAGGGATCCCCCCTTCCCTCACCCTACCCTCTCTCTTGCTTGGAGCAGGAAAGATCAGAGTCAGAGGCATACAGATGTGCTATTGGGTGCTCAAGCCCTGAAGACAAGGATGCAGGCCCAGGGGAAGCTAATGGTGCTCCCCTTGAGAATGTCTGAGTTAGAAGGCAGAGGGAGTTGGGACCACCCCTGCGTGGGGACAGACCGGGCTCCCCAGTGACTGCTGGGGCCCTGCTGTGGGAGGAGGAGGAGGGCCCAGATGCGTGGGATAGACCAGGGATCTCCCCTTCTCCATCACACTTGCCTGTCTTGGAGCAGGAGAGGGGACGGCAGAAGGAATGGGCTGGGAGTGAGAGTCCCCATCTCCATGGGACTTGTGTTCAGTGTAGCAGGCAGTGGGGGCCCCTCCCAGACGTATCCCTGGTGCCTGGGGAGGTGACACATGTCTTGTGCTGTTGTGGGTGTGTGCCTGTTCCCAGGTCACTCCCCGCTCCCCAAGCTGGCCTAACCTCTCCAACCTTGGCATCCCTGGAAGTTGCTGGCTTGGGGTTTGCAGGGACCTGGGATGGTCCAGCTGGCTCAGAGGGTGGGCCTGCTTGGCCTAGCATCTCTCAGGGTGCTGTCCAGCCAGGCTGCTGGCTCTCCTCCCGTGGGTCTGGCCTCTGCTGTTTCTGCCCACTGTGTGGGCTCCTGTAGGCAGCTCCTTGGGCCTGCTGTGTCCTGTCGTTTTCCCCTCCCATGTCGTTTCCCCCCACTTTTGCAGGACTGTAGGCAACTGAGTGTGGGACAGGGTGTCAGATTGCAATGACATCACCTGGGGGTGCAGAGGAAGCTGAGGGGCTGGAGAGGGGATGGGGCTGGCCCGACGCCTTGGCGTTCCCCCAGAACAGTGATGGCAAAAGCAGATGGAGATGTGGAAAGTGGCTGTACAGGGCCTCGGGGCTGTGGGGCTGGGTGAGGACTCTACCTCTGTCCCCTTCCAACGATTCTCCTTTTAGTGACCCTCCCCCATGACCCTTCCAGTGACCTCCACTCCAGTGTTTTCTCTGCTCCCACCCTTCCCAGTGTACACTGAGCACAGAAACGGGTAGTGTTGCCCACTGTGCCCCTAGTAGAAAGCATATGCCCCCCCCCCATGTCTCCCAGACCCACTTCAAAAAATATTTTTATTGATTTTAGAGAGGGGCAGGGAGAAGGAGAGAAAGAGAAACATCAGTGATGAGAGAGAATCATTGATTGGCTGCCTCCTGCACGCCCCCTGCTGGGGATCAAGCCCGCAACCAGGGCATGTGCCCTTGACTGGAATCGAACCCAGGACCCTTCAGTCCGCAGGCCCACACTCTATCCACTGAGCCAGGCCGGGTAGGGCCCAGACCCACTTTTGTTGGCAGCTGCCAGACTGAAAGGAAAAAGCCTCCTCCCACCTCCATGTCGGAGGGAAGGGGGAAGCTGGGCTCAGATGGGGAGAGCAGAGGTGTCCCTGCCCGAGGCCCCATCTCCATGTCCCCTAGCCCACAAAGGTTCTCCCCTGGAATTCTCGGAACCACACTCTGGGCATGGGCTCCTGTCCCACAACCCTTGAGGCAAACAGACCTGTGTGTGCAAGCACACACTCCTGTTTCCAGATGGAGAATCTCAGGTCTCGGTGAGAGGGTGGGGCACCGAGCTCAGCAGCAGGGCAGGGATCTGACCCTGAGGCCTCAGTGCCACTTCCTGGAGTGGAGAAGGGCTGGGTCCTGACCTCCTTGGCTGGAGTGGCTTCTGACTACCCTTGCCCACCCTCCTACGTCAAGAGCAGAATGCGAGTGTGGAAAATCTAGGGTACCTGCCTGCTCTTGAGAATGGGTTTGTTACTCTGCACCTCTTCCAGCGCTTTCTTTAGTTCTCAGTTTGAACATTTGGGGAGCGGGGGCTGCGGTTTGCACCTGTGTTTCTCGTGCCTTTGTGTGCTGAGGAGGCACCGAGCCACACCGCTGATGGGCTTAGGGCTCTCAAACTAAATCAAGTCTCGTGTCACAGGGGAGGGCAAAGGACGTCTAGGCCTCTCAGTGTGTGTGGCTGCCCTGGTTCCCAAAGCAGTCAGGCTCTCAGGGTGCTGGGTGGCATGACTGCATGAACTGGCACCTGCACTGCCATTCGACCTTCTTGCTGGGCGGAGAGCCTTGCCAAGTGAGGTGTCCTGGCATCCTGCCTGGTTGGGCCACTTGGTCAGAGCAGTGGTGGGGCTGCTGTGGGTCCTCCTGGGGAAGCCCCTGTCTGGTTGCAGCAGGAGCTCTGACCCACCAGTGCCTCCCCCGCCCTGTAGGACCCCAGTCTGGTTCTGCAGAGGCTCCACCACTGGGAGGACCTGCCTGACCCGTGTGACTGTGTCTGGAGTTCCTCTCAGCCCCTCTTGCTCACTGGAGGACCGTGTGCTTGCTCACTTGCTGCCCGTACCCTCTGACTGAGGATGCCCTTGGCCTGCTGCCCACCCCCGGCAGGCCTAGGTGGAGCTCTTCATGTCCATGTGCTGTCTGCTCATTGGCAGAGAGAGACCGAGACACACACACACACACACACACACACACACACACACACACGGCTCCCAGTGTTAGCTGACTGAATCCATAGTTCAAATCCCCACACTCCCTTAGTGGAAGCCACAGGGGGACTGGGCCAAGCCCCCTGCATTGGTTACTCAAAGCCCAGTGGTGTCCCCCCAAAATCCCTAGGTAGCCCCCTGGCTATGTTGGGAGCCAGGATATTGGGAGCAGCCTAGCTGAGACCCAGCCTTCAGTCCCTGTCCGTGGTAGGAGGCCATCATTCAAATATTGGTTGCCATGAAGCTCCATGTGGCCAGCAGGTCTCCAGGGAGGAGCAGTGGTCAGAGGCTGGGGTGGGGGTCATTTCCTGAGCCTGGCTCCAGAGGTGGTCCTGGTTGTGAGCTGAGCGGGTAGACTGTGTCAGGCATCCCAGCCAGCCAAGCCCTGGGACCTTGTCTTCCCCTCACCCCCATGACCTTGGGGCCTGTGTGTGTGGAGACCCAGAGGCCTGGGCTGGTCCTCAGTGCCTCGGCTCCAGGAGGACCTAGTTTCCACCAGCCTGTTCTTACTCAGCTCTTGTTGTGTTCAGAGCAGGCTGGAGAAAGCAGAGCCAGAGGGTGACTGACGGGAGCTGGGCTTCAGGACACTCCCACCCCAGGCTGCCATGGGAGCTTGGCTAGGAGGGCCCGTGGTGGCGGGGCCAGGCCAGGCCAGGGCCAGGGATGGGGGTAGGACGGGGGAGGCTGTGTGTTTTAGGAGCTGGGCCTGGAGGAGGCATCGATGGACCCCGGTCTCTGCATGGCTGTGTGGTCACTGATGGGAAGACCGGGTTGGTGAGAGGCGTTCTGAGACATCAGAGGGCAGAGGCTTATGGGTAGGAGGTCCAGGCCTTATTTATTTAGAGACCTGTGGGAGCCTGGGGAGAAGATGAGGAGGATAGGGTGGTTAGGTGACTGGGGGTGTCTAAGTGGTCCCCGGGTCCCCGTCCCAGGAGATAGATGGGCAGAGTGACTGTGATCTCCCCCTTGGTGCTGGGAGGGAAAGTGGGATTATTGGCTGATGTCCTTGTTGTGTCAGTCCCGTCTTCCTTTGCACAGATTCTGGTGGGGTCACAGTCTGTTTCAGGAGATTCCCTTGCTCTCATCTTGCTCTCGTCAGTTCATCCACTCCTACACAGGCCGCACAGTTTAACATAGGGTCAATCCATGTTTCACCTTTTCTTGATGGTGTTTGCCCAATTATGCTTCTCACTGAGTCTGTGTTATCTTGACCGTGTGGGGTCATGCTATCGAGGTCATGTTAACCTTGAGGTTTAATTGGGGCTGTTACCATCACTATGGTGCTGGGTCATCCACTAGGGCCCTATCCCTGTTCATCTGGACTTTGTGCCCCACTGTGTCTCAGGGACATTCAGAGGCCCCCCCAGTGGCAGCAGCTGGCCCCTGTGTGGAGGGGGGTGAAGTCTGCCCTCTGTGGTGTGGGATGGCCTTGCTGGGCCAACGGGAAGGGGACTGGGCAGGGCCTTGGATCTGCAGGAGAGGGGGCAGGGCATGGATGGAGTTTGAGGGGCCCCAGGCCTCTCCTGCCTTGGTTTCCCCAGCCGAGAGTTCATTCCGATTCTCCATTCTGGCCCTAGGGATAGGGAACTTGGGGGTGGGGTCCTGGGGAGCTTCCAGGATGGCCTCGGGGTGGCTTTGTGTCCTGCCCAGGGATCCAATGCTGACCTGTGGCCGCCTTGTTTCCCAGAGATGTCTCCCACAACCTGCTCCGGGCGCTGGATGTTGGGCTCCTGGCGAATCTCTCAGCGCTGACAGAGTTGTGAGTGTCCCCTTTGGCTCAGCTGTGGAATTCCACAGGGTGGGAAGGTGGCGGCAGCTTGTCACCATTGTGGTTATGGGGGCATCCCTCAGACCCTGCCGAATCCCCCCTTTCTTTCAGGGACATAAGCAACAACAAGATTTCTACACTAGAAGAAGGAACATTTGCTAATTTATTTAATTTAAGTGAAATGTAAGTTACATTTTTTTTAATATATTTTATTGATTTTTTACAGAGAGGAAGGGAGAGGGAGAGAGAGATAGAAGCATCAGTGATGAGAGAGAATCATTGATTGGCTGCCTCCTGCTTGCTCCCCCACTGGGGATCGAGCTTGCAACACAGCATGTGCTCTTACTGGGAATTGAACTGTGACCTCCTGGTTCATAGGTTGATGCTCAACCCATTGAGCAACCGGCTGGGCTAAGTTGCATTGTTTTTGTTTTCTATTTACTTTTTGTTAATCTTCACCCAAGGATATTTTTCCATTGATTTTTTTTTTTTTTAGAGTGGAAGTCGGGGGTTGGGGGTTGGCGGGGAGAGAGGGAGAAACATCGATTGCTTGCCTCCTGCATGAGCCTGGACCAGGACTGATGATCAAGCCTGCGATCCAGGTACATGCCGTTGACCGGAATTGAACCTGGGACCCTTCAGTCTGAGGGCCAACACTATCCACTGAGCCAAACCGGCTAGGGCTAAGTTGTGTTGTTTTTGATGGGTGTCAGTGGCTTGACCCATGGCCCCCCAACAACACCCTGCCCTCCTGACCTAGCCTTCATACTTGCTTCCTAGTTTGAGACCAGACTCTGAGAGGCTGTTTGTTCACTTGTTGGGGGTTGGGAGGCTGACCTCCCTGGGATAAGGACGGCCTAGCTCTTCCTCAAGGCCAGGCCTGGTCCCCTGTACCTGCCCACCACACACTGAGTGCCTGGCCCTGCTCCTCCCACAGAAACCTGAGTGGGAACCCGTTGGAGTGTGACTGTGGCCTAGCTTGGCTGCCGCGCTGGGTAGAGGAGCAGCGGGTTCATGTGGTGCAGCCAGAGGCGGCCACTTGTGCGGGGCCTGGCCCCCTGGCTGGCCTGCCCCTCCTTCGAGTCCCCTTGTCTGACGGTGGCTGTGGTGAGTGTGGGCAGGGCCAGCTTCGTTTCCTGGGGTACAGCCCTTCCAAGCAGGGCCTCTGCCGGTGCTCGGGTCCCCAGCCTCCACAGTAGATGGGGACCTGGGGAACAGGGCTGAGACAGACTAACTGGGCCAGGAAGGCCCTCTGGACCAGGGTGTGGGCAGGTGGGGGAAGACCAGCAGTGGGGTGGGGTGGGGTGATCTGGGATCTAGAGTGGGGCCTGAGAGGCAGCCATCTGCCCCTTTCAGGTGAGAAGTACGTTGCCTGCCTCCCCAACAACAGCTCGGGTGCCACGGTGCTGGTGGCCTTCGCAGTTGCTCATGAGGGTCCACTGGTGCCCGAGGCCTGCAGTGCCTTCTGCTTCTCCACCGGCCAGGACTTCGCGGCCCTCTCAGAGCAGGGCCACTGCCTGTGCGGGACTGCCCATCCCCCCAACACCTCCTCCATCTGCCTGTCCTTCTGCTCTAGCTCCCCACAGCCCCCTGCCCCTGCCTGCAGGGGCCCCACCGTCCTCCAGAATGTCTTCCCTGCCTCCCCAGGGGCTGCCCTGGTGGGGCCCCAAGGACCCCTGGCCTCTGGCCAGCCAGCAGCCTTCCATGTCACTGCCTTGCTGCCTGTCAGCTCCACACACTGGGACTTTGGTGACAGCTCCCCTGAGGTGGACATTGCTGGTCCTGCCAGCGTTCATCACTATGTGCTGCCTGGGCGCTATCACGTGACAGCAGTGCTGGCCCTGGGGGCTGGCTCAGCCCAACTGAGGACAGAGGTGCAGGTGGAGGCGGCTCCCGCTGCCCTAGAGCTCATGTGTCCAGCCTCGGTGCACAGTGATGAGACCCTTGAGCTCAGCATCCGAAATCGTGGTGGCTCAGGCCTTGAAGCTACCTACAGCATCATGGCCCTGGGCGAGGAGCCAGTCCAAGGTGGGTACTTCCCAGGGCCCGGGTCACCACTCCTGTTTCTCACCCCAGGGTCAGGGGTGGGTGGGGCAGAGGCCCAGGTGGGCACACATTAATGCCCCGTCTCTCCCTGCCGGCCCCCAGTGGTGCATCCGCTATGTCCGTCTGACACCGAGATCTTCCCTGGTAACGGACACTGCTATCGCCTGGTAGCAGAGAAGGCAGCCTGGCTGCAGGCGCAGGAGCAATGCCGGGCCTGGGCTGGGGCCGCCCTGGCCATGGTGGACAGTCCCGCCATCCAGCACTTCCTGGTTTCCCGCGTCACCAGGTACCTGAACCCAGCCTTGAGAGGCTGGGAGGTGGGGGTGGCGAGGCTGAACACTGTGTTGGGGACAGAGCCTGAGACAGTCTGGAGGACAGGTGGCTGGAGAGACCTCAGTACCAGCCCAGGCTGGCGATGGGGCCAGACCCCCCTCCCGGTTCCCTGTGTGGGCAGAGCCTAGTTAGACGGTGAAACCATATCCTGCCTCAGTGTAGAGGAGGGGAAGTTAGTTGAGGGCCCGAGTGGTCACACCCATGCCCAAGGTCACTGGTTAATATGCTTGGCCCCAGTGCCTGGCCCTGACCACAGCACCTCATTTCTTTCTCTGTGTCTATCCCTGTCCCTCTGCTCATCCCTGTGTCTGTCCCTATCCCTATCTCTCTGTCTGTTTCTGTGTCCATTCCTAGCTATGTCTACAGTTCTTGCCCCTAAGAGGGTCTTCCTACCTTGGCAGAGCTATGGAGAATATCCCTTCGGGAACTGATATGTGGGTGTCATGGTCCTCAAATGCCACACTCTGGGCCTCCCCACAGGACATAGTGCTGGTCTGATTGAGGCAAGATCCTTTGGCTGGGCCCCTAGCCGCATGGTGAGGGTGGCTGGATGGGAATTACTATGGGCCTTGCTCTCCAGGTCGTGTCTCTGAGCCTCGGTTTTCCCATCTGGAGAGTAGAGGCAGGGCCCACCTGAGGGACAGCTATGAGAAGCCTGCCCCTAGAGAGGATGAATGGAGGGGCACTTGTCTTTGGGGAGCCCCCTGAGTCCTCACTCTCCACATCTGCAGGGGCCTGGACGTGTGGATTGGCTTCTCGGCTGTGGAGGGCGCTGAGGCAGGCCCGCGGTCTCAGGGTGAGGCCTTCAGCCTAGAGAGCTGCCAGAACTGGCTACCTGGGGAGCCACATCCCGCCACTGCAGAGCGCTGTGTGCGGCTTGGGCCTGCTGGGCAGTGCAACACGGACCTGTGCTCGGCACCACACAGCTACGTCTGTGAGCTGCGGCCTGGAGGTGCGCTGGGGCTGCTGGGCTAGGGGGTGCCTTCTGCCCTGGACCAAGACAGCTACTCTCCAAGCACAGTCTCCTGGCCCCAGAGCTCCTCCTACCCTTGGCTAAGACAGTGCCCCCCGCCCCCCGCCCCCACCCGGCTCCTTTCTTAGCCGGTCAGGGTTCATTAGGTGTTTGCTGAGCACCTGCTGTCGTCCTGGGCACCGGACAGAAACAAAGATAGAGGAAGCTGGAGGGTTGGGGGGCTGCTGCCAGGTGGCTCAGTCCTGCCCTGGCCCCTTTCACTCTCCTCTTTGGCCTGGGACCAGTACCTCATTGCACACTTGCCACCCCAGGCCCCGTGTGGGATGCGGAGAACTTCCTCCTGGGGGCGCCCAGCGGAGACCTGCAGGGACCACTGAGCCCCCTGGCACAGCAAGAGGCCCTCTCTGCCCCCCGGGAGCCCGTCGAGGTAGGCCAGCCAAGACCCTGCCCCCGGACACAGATCACTCTTACTGTGCCTCTTTAGAAAACAGCTGCTTTTTTTTTTTTTTATTTCAGAGAGGAAGGGAGAGGGAGAAAGATAGAAACATCAATGATGAGAATCATTGGCTGGCTGCCTCCTGCACGCCCTCTACTGGAGATCGAGCCTGCAACCCAGGCATGTGCCCTAACCAGGCATCGATCGGTGATCTCCTGGTTCAGAGGTCTATGCTCAACCACTGAGTCATGCCGGCTGGGCATCAGCTGCTTTTTTAAGGACCCTTTTAAATTTCCTGTGTGCCTAGAAGAGATGGTTTAGAATAGCAGGCGCCAAACTTTCGGACCTCGCGGACCACCGGTTGGCGACGCTGGTTTAGAAAACCCGCTGTTGCGCAGGGAGGAGAAACCCCTGGCCTGGTATCCAGGAGGGTTCTGAGTTCCTGTGCCTTTTCTCTCTGTGTCTGTGGATTTAAAAAACCCAGCAGGGGTCCTGCTGCTCACAGATGCTTTGACATGACTTTTCCTGCCTAGCAAAGCGTGTGGGGAGCCTCATAAAGCCCCCTGTTGTGGCTCCTTCCCCTCTCGGCTGGTGGGGGCTACACGCCAGGGTTTGTGGAGCTGAGCATACCAAACCCCCCTCCTACCAGCACCTGCTCCCCACACCTCCCCCTTCCTCCCCGTCCTTATTCCTTTCCACCTCACCAGGTGATGGTGTTCCCTGGCCTGGGCCTGAGCCGTGAAGCCTTCCTCACCGCTGCTGAGTTTGGAACCCAAGAGCTCGGCCGGCCTGCCCAGATGAGGCTACAGGTGTACCGGCCCATGGGAGGAGCAGGTGGGACCCTGTCCTGGTGGTGGGAGTTGGGGGGCTTGGGTAGCCCCTGTGCGTTGTCATGGCTGCTGGTCTCTTGACCATTGGACTGGTCTCTAGCCTCAAGGTGGACAGAATGGTGTCCACAGAGACCACTCGTGCCGGAGTCCCAAGGACAGGTTGGATAGGGCTTGCCTGGGTGGGGGTTCTCCCGGCCGTCAGCTGGCCCGGTGTTGGGAAGGGGAGGGGAATGATAGTAGAGGCCGGGAGTACTTCATGGCAGGGCCCCAGGTAGTAGTGGACATCCTGACTGGAACTCCCCGTAAATCAGGACCTGTGACACCCTTCCTCTCCTCACAGGGGTCCCAGCGAACAGCAGCGAGCCTGAGAGGAGGTCCCTGGAGAACAGGACTGAGCTGGCTCCTGAGTGTACACCAGAAGGTGTCTGGTGCCCCAGATCCAACATCTGCCTGCCACTGGACACCCCCTGCTACCCTCAGGCCAACGGGTCCACGGCAGGACCGGGGCTCCCAGGGGCCTCCTACACACTGTGGAGGGAGTTCCTCTTCTCTGTACCTGCGGGGCCCCCTGCCCAGTACTCGGTGTGTGTCACTGGCCTGGGTGCCACCTGCCTCCCCATTAAACAGACAATATGCAGATTCTTCCACATAGTCCACGGGCCCCCTGCCCACCCCCGGCCTTGTCAGAGCCCTTGTTCATCTCCCAGCACAAGAAGCTCCCGCCCCAGGACCGTTAGCTTTCTGTGCCTCTGAGGAGGACTCTAAACCTGCTGGCTTGGCCTTTTCCTTCCTCCTCTTCAAGTCTTGGCTGCAGTGTCCCGCCGAAGTCCCTCCCCTGTCCGGGAAGCCCCATCTGCCTGCATTCTCTCTGTCTTGCCTAGTGCATGTTCTGTTTGTCTGAGGCTGTCCCTTCTGTCCCCACCATGAGTGAGTGCCTGGGGCCCCTATGAAGCCTGGTAGAGTGAGTGAGTGATAAGTGTTGAGATCATGCGGAGGAGTGACTCCGGGTTACCTGCTAGGGTCCTGCCTGCCTGTTGGAGCCCTGGCCCAGTGTTCTCTGCAGGCCCCTGACCAGAGGTGGCCCACTGTGAGGCCCTGACACAGCCCCTCCTCCCTCTCCTGTAGGTCGCCTTCCGTGACCAGGATGGCCCCCTGCTCCCTGGTGACCTCATAGGCTTCCAGCATGATGCCGGCCCGGGCGCCCTTCTGCGCTGTACCCCAGCACTCAGCCATCCTGGCCCCGAGGCCCCATACTTCTCTAATGCCTCGGCCTGGCTGGGCTGCCTGCCTACCCAGCTAGAGGCCAGCCGGGCAGGCCAGGCCTGTGCCCTGCGGCTGCTCACTGCCACAGAACGGCTCACCCCACTGCTGGGCCTCAGGCCCAATCCAGGGCTGAGGCGGCCGGGACGCTATGAGGTCCGGGCCGCAGTGGGCAACAGCGTGTCTAGGTGGAACCTATCCTGCAGCTTCGATGTGCTCTCCTCAGTGGCCGGGCTTCGGGTCGTCCACCCCATCCCCCATGATGGCCTCCTCTACATGTCCACCAATGGCTCGGCCTTGGTGCTCCAGGTAGACTCCGGTGCCAACGCCACAGCCACGGTGCGCTGGCCCGGGGGCAACATCAGTGCGCCCTTCGAGGCCACCTGCCCGGATTCAGTGGCTGCCCTGGTGCCAAGCTGTGCCCATGAGGCCAACAACACCCTGTTCTCAGTGTTGGCACTGCCGAGACTCCATGAGGGCGAGCATGCAGTGGAGGTTGTGGTGGAGAACAGCGCCAGCCGGGCCAACCTCAGCCTGTGGGTGAAGGTGGAGGAGCCCATCTGCGGCCTCCGAGCCATGCCCAGCCCCGAGGCCCGCGTGCTGCAGGGCGTCCTGGTGGTGAGTGTGGCCAGCAGGTCTGTACGCCCTCTCCTGAGATAAGGTGTCCGTGCAAAGAGTGGCCTCTCCCCGGTGATGAGAGAGCTTGGTTGGTTAATGGGCAGGCCCTGTTAGGTGGCATTTATTCCTAAATTACTGAAAAGTCACTGCTGGAGCAGTGGCTCTAAAAACGTTTTTTCCGCTCTCACATTTCAAGAAACAAATTGTAAAACTCTTCGCATACTTCTGACCTCATTAACCCTGGGTGTGTCTTCAGGCCCTGAGCACTTTTTGAGAAGGGGTCTGATGCCACCTGGCCACATGAAGGCCTTCGGGGAAGGGCCTGTCCCTGGGCCTGGGGTGCCCACCTGAACAAGGCAGCCACCAGCTCTGCACCTTTGCACAGGGACTTTGGAAGGGCTGTTTCTGACAGTCCTGCCCCTGTACAGTGTGTCCCCAGCTTGCCCAGTCACACCTGTTCACACCTGTTCTATCAGGTGATGCAGGTAAATATCTAGCATGAGACGCATTGAGACTCATGTGCCTTCCCAAATGGCACTGTGCTGTTCAACTAAGGGGCTTGAGCAGGAGCCCTGGAAGGGGTGTGCCCGTTCAGAGATGACAGGTGGGGAACTGAGGTGCAGAGAGGTCAAGGTGTGACTAAACCCCAGCTCAGCCGGATACCATGTGGCTCCTTAGTCGAGGGTGAGCCCCGAGGCCCTCCTCCTACCCCTTCTTGCCTTCCCTCTCCCCCACAGTGTCTTCAAGTCCTGTCCCAGGGAGCCCCACAGGGAGGTGTGTCCAGGAGGGTAGACGTAGGCCGAGGGCAGAGTTGGTCCTCCAGAGACCCTGTGCTGGGCAGGGTCACCGTGGGCTGACACTGTGCCCTTTCCTCAGAGGTACAGCCCCGTGGTGGAGGCCGGCTCAGACGTGGTCTTCCGCTGGACCATCGATGACAAGCAGTCGTTGACTTTTCACAATGTGGTCTTCAACGTCATCTACCAGAGCGCTGCGGTTTTCAAGCTCTCGGTGGGTGAAGGGCGCAGGAAAGGCTGCGGGCGGGCGGATGACTAGTGCTCGCCCTTGCCTTGTTTCTGTTCCGCGTTGCTCCTGCCCACCCTGTGGTAGCTGGGGTGAGTGCCTACTGGCTGCCTGAACACCACCACCTGTCTCCACAGCTGACAGCCACCAATCACGTGAGCAATGTCACTGTGAACTACAATGTCACGGTGGAGCGGATGCATAAGATGCGGGGCCTGCGGGTGTCTGCAGTGCCACCTGTGCTGCCCCCCAATGCCACGCTGGAGCTGGCAGCTGATGTGCTAGTGGACTCGGCTGTGGAGGTGGCCTTTCTGTGAGTGCACTGGGCCCAGCAGGTAGCAGGGGTGCCAGGTTCTTTCTCAGCGCTCCTTCCCCAGTCCCCTCCTCATCTGTCGGGAGGTGATGGGTACATAGGATCTAGGAGGGGGTGGGAGCTGCAGCAGGGCTGGGTGGTACCCTGAATGAAGGTACAAGAATAGTGACTATAGCCAGGCAAGGGTGCCCCCTATGGGAGCGGCCAGCCTGTCCCACTCATCCTCCCAGATGTTCACTGCCTGCCTGCTGCCCTGCCAGGTGGACCTTCGGGGATGGAGAGCAGGTGATCGGCCAGTTCAAGCCTCCATACGATGAGTCCTTCCAGGTCCCAGACCCCATGGTGGCCCAGGTGCTAGTGGAGCACAACACCACTCACACCTACACCATCCCAGGTGAGGGCGGGCCCACAGCCCTGCTGGCCCCCACTGGGCAAGCCCTCCTAGGGGCAGCCCCCTTTAAGTAGCTTGGGGTGATGGCCCAGGGCCTTACTAGGGTGAAAGAGGGGTGGCTAGGGGTGAAGGGTGGACTAGGTCACTGATCCCTGTGAACTGAACTTGCTGATAGGAAACTAGACCCTCCTGTGTCCTTCTCTGAGCCTTTTTTTGGAGAGAAGGGGTGGAGGGTTACTGTTTATTTACTTTTAAAATTCCATAACCCCTCATACACAGAATGCAAAGCAAATAGCAGGGTTCCCACGATCCTTGCTTTGCACTGGCCTCACTCTGTTAATCCCAGTGAAGTCTCACTCAGAGACGGTCTGTTCCTCATCCCAGCTCTGCTGTGGCCCTGTGTCTTGCTCTGGGCTGATGGCACCTGACACACACCTCTCTGTGAGGCCCCGGGAGCGGGACCCAAGGGTGTTCTTTCCGTTTTGACCATGGCCCTACTCTGCCCTTCTGAGAGGTTCCTGCGCACAGCAGCCCTCATGGGGTTAGGGAGGGATCGTGCTAGCAGGCGGCATGGTGGCCACAGCGCCATTCCCACTCTGGGCCTGTCTCCCAGGTGAGTACAACTTGACCCTGCTCGTGTCCAACGCCTTCGAGAACTTGACGCAGCTGGTGCCTGTGAGTGTGCGTGCCATTCTGCCTGCCGTGGCTGTGGCTGTGGGCAGCCCTGTCCTGGTTGCTGGCCGGCCCGTCACCTTCTCCCCACATCCACTGCCTTCTCCTGGGAGCATCCTGTACACGTGGGACTTTGGGGATGGTTCCCCAGGCATGGTACATCACCAGCCAATGGTCAACCACACATACACCTCGAGGGGTACGTACCACATCTGCCTCGAGGTCAACAACACAGTGAGCAGCACGGGGGCGTGCACTGATGTCCGCGTCTTTGAAGAGCTCCGTGGCCTGCGTGTGAGCCTGAGCTCAGCTGTGGAGCAGGGCACGCCGGTGGTGGTCAGCGCCGCCCTGGAGTCGGGCGACAATGTCACATGGACTTTTGACATGGGGGATGGCACGGTGCTCACGGACCCAGAGGCCTCAGTGGAGCATGTGTACTTGCAGGCTCGGAACTATACGGTGACCGTGGGCGTGTCTAGCCCCGCTGGCCACCTAGCCCAGAGCCTGCCCATGCAGGTCTTTGTCCTGGAGGTGTTGTGGATTGACCCTGTGGCCTGCATACCGGTGCAGCCGCAGGCCCGGCTCACGGCCCACGTCACGGGGAACCCTGCCCACTATGTCTTCGACTGGACCTTTGGGGATGGCTCCTCCAACATGACCATCTGGGGGGACCCAACTGTGACTCACAACTTCACACAGAGTGGCACGTTTCCCCTGGTGCTCATCCTGTCAAGCCGTGTGAACAAGGCACATTACTTCACCAGTGTGTGCGTGGAGCCCGAGGTGGGCAACGTCACTCTGCTGCCTGAGAGGCAGTTTGTGCGGCTTGGAGACAAGGCCCAGTTGGTGGCCCACGCCTGGCCCCCGTTCCACTACCGCTACACCTGGGACTTTGGCACCGAGGATGCACCCTGCGTCGGGGTCCCCGAGGCCACGTTCACCTATTGGGATGCAGGCTCCTACCTGGTGACGGTCACTGTGTCCAACAACATCTCGGCTGCCAACGACTCAGCGCTCGTGGAGGTGCAGGAGCCCGTGGAGCTCACGGGCATCAGGGTCAATGGGTCCCGTGTGCTGGAGCTGCAGCAGCCTTACCTGTTCTCCGCTGTGGGCCACGGGCGCCCTGTCGCCTACCTGTGGGAGCTTGGGGATGGCGCACGGCTGGAGGGCCCTTCGGTCACTCACATCTACGCCAGCACAGGCCACTTCACCATCAGGGTGGCCGGCTGGAACGAGGTGAGCCGCGGGGAGGCCCAGCTGAATGTTTCAGTACAGCGGCGTGTGCAGGGGCTCAGTATCAATGCCAGCCGCACAGTGGTGCCCTTGAACGGTAGCGTGAGCTTCAGCACCTCACTGGAGGCGGGCAGTGATGTGCGCTACTCTTGGGTGCTCTGTGACCGTTGCACACCCATTCCTGGGGGCCCCACTATCTCCTACACCTTTCGCTCTGTGGGCACCTTCAACATCATTGTCACAGCTGAGAACGAGGTGGGCGCTGCCCAGGATAGCATCTTTGTCTACGTCCTGCAACGCATTGAGGGGCTGCAGGTGGCTGGCGGTGGCGGCGGCTGCTGCTTCCCCACCAACAGTACCCTTCAGCTACAGGCTGTGGTCAGGGATGGTACCAACATCTCCTATGGCTGGACTGCCCAGCGGGACAGCGGCACAACCCTGGTTGGCAGCGGCAAAACCTTCTCACTCACTGTGCTTGAGGCTGGCACCTACCACGTCCAGCTGCGGGCTACAAACATGCTGGGCAGTGCCTCAACCAACCGCACCGTAGAGTTTGTGGAGCCCGTGGGGTGGCTGTCTGTGGCTGCCTCCCCCAACCCGGCCCCTGTCAACGTGAGTGTCACCTTCTGTGCTGAACTGGCTGGTGGCAGTGATGTCATTTACACCTGGTCCCTGGAGGAAGGACTGAGCTGGGAGACCCCAGAACCATCCACGACCCACACCTTCCCCACTCCCGGCCTATACCTGGTCTCAGTCACGGCCAAGAACCAGCTGGGCTTGGCTAACACCACCATTGAGTTGGCTGTGCAAGTGCCTGTGAGTGGCCTCAGCATCAGGGCCAGTGAGCTGGATGGAAGCTTTGTGATGACTGGCTCCACTGTGTCCTTCCGGGGGCAGGTGGCTTCCGGCACCAATGTCAGCTGGTGCTGGGCTGTTCCCGGTGGCAGCAGACACGGCCAGCACGTCACTGTGGCCTTCCCTGATGCTGGCACCTTCTCTGTCCAGCTCAATGCCTCCAACGCAGTCAGCTGGCTCATCGCCACACACAGCCTCGTGGTGGAGGAGCCTGTCGTGGGCCTGGTACTGTGGGCCAGCAGCAAGGTGGTGGAGCCTGGGCAGCTGGTCCACTTCCAGATCCTGCTGGCCTCCGGTTCAGCCGTCAGCTTCCACTTGCAGGTCGCGGGGGCTGGCCTCGAGGCGCTCCCAGGGCCTCACTTTTCCCGCAGCTTCCCCCGGGTTGGGGACTACACAGTGAGCATCCAGGCCGAGAACCATGTGAGCCGGGCGCAGGCGCAGGCACGCATCCTGGTGCTGGAGGCCGTGGGTGGGCTCCAGGTGCCCAACTGCTGCGAAGCAGGCATCGCCACAGGCACGGAGAGGAACTTCACGGCCCGAGTGCAGCGGGGGTCTCGTGTTGCCTATGCCTGGTACTTCTCCTTACAGAAGGTCCAGGGGGACTCGCTGGTCATCCTGTCAGGCCGTGAGGTCACCTACACCCCTGTGGCCGCGGGGCTCCTGGAGATCCACGTGCGTGCCTTTAATGAGCTGGGCGGTGTGAACCAGACTCTGGTGGTTGAGGTCCAGGATGTCATCCAGTACGTGGCGCTGCGCAGTGGCCGCTGCTTCACCAACCGCTCCGCCCGGTTTGAGGCTGCCACCAGCCCCAGCCCCCGGCGTGTGGCCTACCACTGGGACTTCGGGGATGGGGCCCCGGCGGAGGACACAGAGGAGCCCTGGGCTGAGCACTCCTACCTGCAGCCTGGGGACTACCATGTGGAGGTGAATGCCTCCAACCTGGTGAGCTTCTTTGTGGCACAGGCCACAGTTACCGTCCACGTGCTGGCCTGCAGGGAGCCCAAGGTAGACGTGGCCCTACCCCCTCAGGTGCTGATGCGGCGCTCCCAGCGCAACTACCTGGAGGCCCACATTGACCTGCGCGGCTGTGTCAGCTACCAGACGGAGTACCGCTGGGAGGTGTACCGCGCCGCCTGAATCAAGTGCTCAGGAAGTCCCTTGGGTATAAGATGACGTTAGCGCTCTGTTTATACAATATGAATCCATGAAGGACAAGAATACTCCTTTTACACTGAAAGAGCATATGACAAATTACTCAGAGGTTCTACTTTCAGAAAGTAGTTGGCATTCTTATCTGTAACTGGAAAGCACAAATATGTTTTTGCATAGCAATCATATCACCATCATTTGGCATTCTGTGGTACATTCCTGTGACAGTCACTTGCAGTGTAAATTCAAGTCACATCCTGGCAATTTTCCTATCACTCTTACTGTAAAGTCACCTTGCAGGTTTCGTCTACAAGACTGTGATTATTTTTCAACTATATAGCTGAACTGATTTGTTTTCCATTTGCTTATTGATGAATTTTGCTGTTAACCAGAAATATTTGCTCAGTGGCTAGCAGCAAGCCCAGGGAATCATTACAGGACAAACCTTGGCGTGGACGTGAGCCGGCCCCAGCTGGTGGTGCCTCGCCTGGTGCTGCCTGTGGGCCACTACTGCTTTGTGTTTGTGGTGTCTTTTGGGGACACACCCTTGTCGCAGAGCATCCAGGCCAACGTGACGGTAGCCCCGGAGCGCCTCGTGCCCATTGTTGAGGGAGGCTCCTACCGAGTGTGGTCAGACGTGCAGGACCTTGTGCTGGATGGGAGCAAGTCCTATGACCCCAACCTGGAGGATGGCGACCAGACACCGCTCAGCTTCCACTGGGCCTGTGTGGCCTCAACGCAGGTCCGATTCTCGGCAGGGCCAGAGGAAGGGGCATCCTTCAGTCCCCTCGGGTGTCTGCAGTAATGAGCCCAGCAGGGGAGGAGGGTTCATCTGCTGGCAGAGTCCTGGTGGCTTGATCCCAGCAGGGGGAGGGGTGTCCCCAGCTGTCCTCTGGGTCAGGCTCTGCTTTGGGGGGCGGGGGCATACAGGGTCTCACCGCCCCTGTTCTTGGCCACAGAGCGAGACCGGTGGGTGTGTGCTGAACTTCGGGCCCCGCGGAAACAGCATAGTCACCATCCCTCGGGAGCGTCTGCAAGCCGGCGTGGAGTACACCTTCAACCTGACCGTGTGGAAGGCTGGCCGGAAGGAGGAGGCCACCAACCAGACGGTGGGTCCACCGGCCCTTGGCCTTGGCCCAGGAAAGTGGAGCCAGAGGCCTGCATTGCAGGGGGCGGGCGGGGGGAGCGGGGAGGAAGGGCTGCCAGGAAGGCTGAGTACACAGGGCTGCCTCCTACAGATAGCACCAAACACCCTTTAAGGTTTTCTATGTTTAGTACTGCTAGTTGCTTCAGCATTATTTCCTTCCAAACCTTGGAGGAGCCGTACAGCTCTTGTGATTTGTGAAAAATAAACTGTCCCAACAGCACAAAGGCCACAGTGAGGAGACACATTCTCCCTGAGAGGGGCTGTCCTAGTCTCCTGACAGGGAGGCCTGTCTTCCCTCTCCATGGGCATGTGCTCTGCTCCCCTCCCCTGGACCGGCCAGGAGGTCAGGGCCCCTGTCAGCCACTGCAGCTGCTGTTGAGCAGGGCCTGCAGATGGGAGCAGGTGTGCCAGGCCCTGCTGGTGCCTGGGTTGGGGTGTCTGTCCCCAGTGCCAGGCCTCTCCCGGATGGCCTGCCTCGGGACTGTCTGGGAAGGTAGGCGCTCCGAGCAGGGTCCAGCTCAGCTGGGCTGTCAGAGGTGGACCCTGCCCCCCAGGACAGCAGGACCCTCAGAAGGGCTGTGTAGAACACAGCTGTCCTCATTCCTGTGTGCATCCATATGTGAGCACATATCAGGTGCCTCCTGTGTGCCAGGCCCAAGATAGGCACTGGATGCTGCAGAAAATAAGCCCAACATGGTCTCTGCTCCTTTAGATGATCCCTGCTCCCAAATTGGAAGATACAAAACCCGATGAATGCCCTGGGTGAGGGCCAAGCTCACTGTCCTTTGGGAACTTGGACTTGGGGCCTAGAGGGGAGCTTCCCCGTTTGGGACAGCAGCATGTGCAGAGGAAGAGGCCCTTCTCCTGGGCCCAGCCGCCCCGCTGACCTGGGCAGACTTGGGGTCTGGGCCTCAGAAGCAGCGGCCCTTATCTCGGGGCCTGGTCTTCCTGTCCCCCCACCCCGGCCCCCAATCTCCAGGTGCTGATCCGGAGCGGCCGGATGCCCATCGTGTCCTTGGAGTGCGTGTCCTGCAAGGCGCAGGGGGTGTACGCAGTGAGCCGCAGCTCCTACGTTTACTTGGAGGGCCACTGTGACAACTGCAGTGAGGGCTCCAAGCGTGGGGTGAGCTGGGTGGGCCTGGGGTGGGCAGGGCTGGGTGTAGGGTCGGTGCTTAGGTGGTGACATGTCCCAGCCCCGAGGGCTCAGCAGCTCCCATGCTGCCCCTGAGTGCGCATCTACACCCACAGCTCTGGGCTGCTCGCACCTTCAGCAACAAGACGCTGGTGCTGGATGAGACAACCACCTCCACAGGCAGCACTGGCATGCGGCTGGTGGTGCGGCGCGGTGTGCTGCGGGACGGCGAGGGCTACACGTTCACGCTCACGGTGCTGGGCCGCTCTGGCGAGGAGGAGGGCTGCGCTTCCATCCGCCTCTCCCCCAACCGCCCTCCGCTGGGGGGTTCCTGCCACCTCTTCCCACTGGACGCCGTGCGTGCTCTCACCACCAAGGTGCACTTCGAGTGCACGGGTGAGTGCGGCCGGGAGGGAGGCGGGAGGCCACGGTGATGCCCAGGGCGGCCTGCAGGGAGCGGCTGAGGTGACTCCTGTGGCCCGCAGGCTGGCGGGATGCAGAGGATGCGGGTGCCCCCCTCGTGTACGCCCTGCTGCTTCAGCGCTGCCGCCAGGGCCACTGTGAGGAGTTCTGTGTGTACAAGGGCAGTCTCTCCACCTATGGGGCTGTGCTGCCACCCGGTTTCGCACCCCACTTTGAGGTGGACCTGGCTGTGGTGGTGCAGGACCAGCTGGGTGCTGCCGTGGTCGCCCTCAACAGGTGAGCAGGGCCCCTGGGAGCAGGGCCTGGGGGATGGGAGCAGGGGCTGCTGCCTGTTCACCTATGACCTCTGTGTGCAGGTCTCTGGCCATCACCCTGCCAGAGCCCCCAGGTGACCCCCTGGGAGGCCCCCCAGAACTCACCCCATGGCTGCACAGCCTCACGGAGAGTATGCTGCCCAGGCTGCTGAGACAGGCTGACCCCCAGCATGTCATCGAATACTCACTGGCCCTTATCACTGTGCTCAACGAGGTCAGTTCCAGGGCTGGGGCATTTGCCCTCAGCTGTTGGGTGCTGGCCCAGAGCAGTACTTCTGACTGGAGCCTTGAGTTCTTGCAAAGGACTTGTCCCTGGCTCCCGACAGACAGAGTCCCTAACCTCCTTGAAATGGCTTCTCCTCTCAGCAGAGGGCTGAGCGCCTTCACTGATGGCCCCTTCCTGGGACCCTCCCCAGTGTCAGATTCCCCCTGCCTTGCCTCTTCGTGCGCCCCAGAACCTCAGGAGGGCCCTTGAAAGGGTTTGAGTCACTGCCTACAGTATGCAGCACCTGAGATGGTCTGCACTGTGCCCACCAACATGGCTACCTGTTGTCCACTGATAGCTGCCTTGTGCCCACCACCCACAGTATGAGCAGACCCTGGCCATGGTGGCAGAGCCAGACTTAAGGTGGCAGCTGCAAGCCGAGATACGCAAGAATATCACAGAGACCCTGGTCTCTCTGCGGGTCAACACCGTGGACGACATCCAGCAGATCGCAGCCGTGCTGGCCCAGTGCATGGTAGGATGGGACCCGGGCTCTTCGGCAGCACTAGGCCTCCCTACCCAAGCGTCTGGCCGGCCGTGTGCCCTTCCTGGCGGAGCCCAGCATGAGCCATAGGTGCCCCCCAGGATGACCCTGCAGGGTGGCCCAGGGCAAGAGGAGCAGCCCATGTATGGAGAGGGCTGACATGGCTTCTCCAGCCCCGAGAGGCTGCCCGCCAACTCGCCTAGGAACCGGGAGCTGCTGGGCTGGGCCACATCTTGATGGGGTGGGGGGCACGGTACCTCAACTGCCAGGGTTGCTACAGAGGCCTTAGCAGAGGAGCAAAGAGCCTTCTGGGAGTCTCCCTGTCTGCCATGTGGCCTTCGTGGCTATTTGTGTGGCTGGGGTGGCCAGTAGGGCCATATTACCTTGGGTTTTGTTGTAGGTAGGGAGGAGCCCCAGGAAGGCTCTCAACAGGGAGGCACGTGGGGGCAGCTGTGTTTGGGTGGTTTGGAGAGACCCGATGGAAACAAACAGGCTGTGGTCATGGAGGTCACCCCAGAATCACAGTGAATGTGACGGAGTTAAGCTGGGCCAGGAGCTTAAGAGGGAGCTACCGGGCTGGAGCGAGGCTGGACATGGCCTGGGTTCCCTACAGGTGGCCGGCAGGGAGCCTGTGTGCCGCCCATGCCTACAGAAGACCCTGCACAAGCTGGAGGCCATGATGCGCATCCTGCAGGCCGAGACCACCGCGGGCACTGGGACACCCACCGCCATTGCCGACAGCATCCTCAACATCACAGGTGTGGGCTGGGGCCGGGGACCCCATGGGACTCCTCCATTCCTCCATCTTTCTCCCCCCTGCCGCTGCTCCGTTTCTCTCCCCCAACCCTTCTTCCCTTGTCACGTTTCTTCCTACTAACTTCCCCCCCAACCCTCCCACCTCTCCATCCACAGGCGACCTCATCCACCTGTCCAACTCAAACGTGCAGGACCTGCAGCCCTCAGAGCTGGGGGCTGAGCCGCCTGCACTGAGGGTGGCATCCAGGGCCTATAACCTGTCGTCAGCCCTCATGTGCATCCTCATGCGCTCCCGAGTGCTCAATGAGGAGCCCCTGACCCTGGCGGGCGAGGAGATTGTGGCACAGGGCAAGCGCTCAGACCCACTGAGCCTGCTGTGCCAGGGCAATGCCTCGGGCCCCGGCTGCCACTTCTCCATCCCTGCCGCCTTCAGTGGGGCTCTGTCCAACCTCAGCGACGTGGTGCAGCTCATCTTCCTTGTTGATTCCAACCCCTTTCCCTTTGGCTTCATAAGCAACTACACCGTCTCCACCAAGGTGGCATCTATGGCCTTCCAGACGCAGGCTGGCACCCAGATCCCCATTGGGCAGCTGGCCTCGGAGCGTGCCATCACCGTGAAGGTGCCCAACAGCCCTGACCAGGCTGCCCGGGTCCACCGCATCCCTGCTGGTTCCGCCATCGTCCCGCCCCGGGCCTCGGTCAGTGCTGTGGTCACCCCCAACCACAGCAAACCGGAGGCCGGGCTGCACCTACAGCTCACCTACACGGTGCTGAACGGTGGGTGCCATGGGCCGGGCAGTGGGCTGTGGGGGAGCCAGGGAGGAGCAGGAGCCGTTTCCCGCATTGAGTTCCTCCAGCCGTGCAGGAGGCAGGGTTCAGGGGCGCTCAGGGGTGTCGCCCAGGTGGGTGGTCATCTGACCCTATACATGCCGCCCCCAGAGCACTACCTGTCTGAGGAGCCCGAGCCCTACCTGGCTGTCTACCTGCACTCGGCGCCCTGGCCCAACGAGCACAACTGCTCGGCCAGCAGGAAGATCAGCCTGGAGGCGCTGGCGGGCAAGGACCACAGGCCCTACACCTTTTTCATCGCCCCTGGGTGAGGACCGGGAGTGGCCTCCATGCTGGGCCACTGGGTCTGACAAACCGGACCAGGACTCGTCAGGGGTGGGGGAGCTGGACACGATTAGATCCGTATGTGCCAACGTCGCGTGGGCTCCCCGCGGGGGCAGGTGTGCAGCAGAGTGACTGGTGAGCGTGGCTGTGGCAGAGAAGACTGCGGTGACCTGAGACCAGGGGCTGGGCAGGGTGTGGCTGTGACATCCCCCTGCTTCTACAGGACCCGAGACCTGGGCGGGAGTTACTACCTGAACCTGACCAGCCACTTCCGCTGGTCCGCGCTGGACGTGTCCGTGGGCCTGTACACGTCCCTGTGCCAGTACTTCAGTGAGAAGGAGATGATGTGGCGGACGGAGGGGCTGGTGCCCCTGGAGGAGACCTCGCCCAGCCAGGCTGTCTGCCTCACCCGCCACCTCACGGCCTTCGGAGCCAGCCTCTTTGTGCCCCCCAGCCACGTCCACTTCATCTTCCCTGTGAGTGGGGCCATGGTCCTGGGCAGTGTGGGGCCAGCTCCATCCTGAGACGGCAAGGCAAGGGCCATGCTTCCCGCGCCTGATTGCTCTGTCTCCCCAGGAGCCGGCCTTGGGCGTGAACTACGTCGTCCTGCTGACGTGCGCCATGTGCCTGGTGACCTACGTGGTAACGGCTGTGATCCTCCGGAAGCTGGACCAGCTCGACGTCAGCCGGGTCCGCGTCATCCCTTTCTGTGGGAAGGGAGGCCGCTTCAAGTACGAGATCCTGGTCAAGACGGGCTGGGGCCGAGGCTCAGGTGAGGGGAGGCCGCTTTCTTTAATGGCGATCGTCCTCCTAGATGACAGAACAGGGCTCACTTGACGCAATGCTGTGACCTGTGGACAGGTTGTCACCCTTCCTGAGAAGAACAGTCTCTGTGCAGCAGGTGCTGTCGGCCTGGATGGTCTTGCTTTGTCCGGTCACACGGGACCTGCTAGTGTGCGCAGGGCATGTGAAAGCGAGCTCAGTGATCCAAAGAGGAAATTATTTTGTTGTTATTTTTTTGTTAATCCTCACCTGAGGATATTTTTCCATTGACTTTTTTTTTAGGGAGGGAGGGAAGGGGAGAAAGAGAAACACATCAGTTGGTTGCCTCCTGCATGCGCCCTGACTAGGGCCAGAGAATGAACCTGCAACCCAGGTACATGCCCTTGACCAGGAATTGAACCTGTGACCCTGTGGTCTGCAGGCTGATGCTCTAACCACTGAGCACACCAGCCAGGGTGGAAAATGATTATTAAATGATAATAAATCATTTTGAAAACAATAAAGATTATTTCCAAGATGGTAAAAACCATTGGCTATAAACAGTACAGTATAATTTGAAACATTTAGTTAGTTCAGTGTACATAAAACAGACACACTGGGAATTAAAGTGTTTTATTTCTTTGTGAAAAACTTACCAAGAATAGTTTAACAGTGTTTTCTCATGTAACTCACAATATGGAGTGACCATCTTTCTGTGCCCTGGCGAAAGGCCATATTCTAACACAGTGGTTCTCAACCTTCTGGCCCTTTAAATACAGTTCCTCATGTAGTGACCCAACCATAAAATTATTTTCGTTGCTACTTTATAACTGTAATGTCGCTACTATTATGAATCGTAAAGTAAATATCTGATATGCAGGATGGTCTTAGGCGACCCCTGTGAAAGGGTCGTTCGACCGCCAAAAGGGTCACGACCCACAGGTTGAGAACCACTGAACCTAACATTTCTTGTTTGCACTCTCCATATCATGAAATACCTTGGAGAGTTCTTTGAATATGAAGTTTTTGCCCCCATATTTGTTCTGTAACATCATTGTCCGTTTTGTCACGGCCACTGTCCTTTTTTATGCTGGAAAGTTGGTCACTGGTGGCCTTTCTGGAGTCTCCGCAGGGTCTGCACTCCCATGGCTGCTGCTTCAGTGGTCCATTCACCTTGGATTCAGAGTTCACATCCGGCATCACCATTTTTCATTTATTTGCTGTACTTTCCTCTTTGCCGGCCAGTGCCCTGCTTTGATGGCTCATTCTTGTAAGACACGGGTGGCTTCATTTTGGGGAGACCAGGAGGCAGCACCATTACACACGGGGGGGTCTGTGGGAACTGAAGGACGCACCATGACCGTCGTCAGCCGGCTTTGGGAGAAGTGAGCGATGGCCACTGATCAGGCTGTGCATCCCTTATTTACACAGTGGGCTGAAGAGCTAGCAGCCAAGTTTATATTTCACACAATTACAGTTAACATACCGTCATATCTAACATATGAATCATGTCATCGGGGCTGTGTTTACTTAACAAATTAGGTAACTGAGATTTGTGTTCATAGCTGAGCAGAGTGAGGACTGCCTATGCTTGAATGAAGGAAGACAGGAAAAAAACGGCTGGTGGGCAGCAAACCTAGAGCCCTACCGCCTCCCCTTCCATCCCCAGGCACCACGGCACACGTGGGCATCATGCTGTATGGGGCGGACAGCCGGAGTGGCCACCGGCACCTGGATGGGGACAGAGCCTTTCACCGCAATAGTTTGGACATCTTCCAGATTGCCACCCCGCACAGCCTGGGCAGTGTGTGGAAGATCCGAGTGTGGCATGACAACAAAGGTCTGAGTGGGCACCTGCTCCTGCCCCTCTCTCCTTCCCGACTGGCACTCTGCCGCCCTGACCCAGCTCCCGCCCCCTCTGCAGGGCTCAGTCCCGCCTGGTTCCTGCAGCACGTCATCGTCAGGGATCTGCAGACTGCCCGCAGCACTTTCTTCTTGGTCAACGACTGGCTGTCGGTGGAGACTGAGGCTAATGGGGGCCTGGTGGAGAAGGAGGTGCTGGCAGCGAGTAAGGGCCTGCTACCCCTGCCGCACCCTGAGGCTGGAGGAGGAGCCAGCGCCTCTGGCCTCCTGGAACCCCATCTGTGCCCTGTCTCTAGGCGACGCAGCCCTTCGGCGGTTCCAGCGGCTCCTGGTGGCTGAGCTCCAGCGGGGCTTTTTTGACAAGCACATCTGGCTCTCCATATGGGACCGGCCGCCACGGAGCCGCTTCACTCGTGTCCAGCGGGCCACCTGCTGTGTTCTCCTCATCTGCCTGTTCCTGGGTGCCAATGCGGTGTGGTATGGGGTCGTGGGAGACACTGCCTACAGGTGGGTGCCTGTGGGGGTTCGGATGTACTCCCTCTGCCCAACCTCTCCTCCCCCTCCCGGCCTAACCTAGCCAGGTCTCTCCTCTCTTGCCACATAGCTCGGGGCCTGTGTCCGGTCTGATGCCGCTGAGTGTTGACACGATCGCCGTTGGCCTGGTGTCCAGTGTGGTTGTCTACCCCGTCTACCTGGTTATCCTGTTCCTCTTCCGGATGTCCCGGAGCAAGGTGGGCCGGGAGCCTCGGAGCCGGGAGAATAGGGCCTCGCTGCCTGTGCAGAGGGCTGTGCTGTCCAGCCTGGCAGCTAGAGAGGGAAAATCAGCAAGGCCTTCAGCTGGAGGGAAGGAGAAGTACAGTTGTTGAAATGATGTCACTACCAACAACACAGAAATTAACAGGACTGATAAGTCAGAAGAAACAAACAAGTCCCTAGAAAGACAAACTACCAAACTGCCTCAAGGAGAAATGGAAACCCTGAGCCCACGTGTAGCAAATGCAGAGGCTGAATTTAAAACCTCCCATGAAGAGAAGCCCAGATGGCCTCACTGGCGATTATACCAAACAGTTACAGGAGAATCAGCAGTTCTTCCCAGGCTCAGAAGCAGAAGGGCACTTCCTAACGCACCCCACAAGGCCAGCATGGCCCTGACACCACAGCCAGACAGGGGCACCACAAACCACTCTCGTTAGGAATAGGCAGGCAAAAATCCTCAACAAAATAGCACATCAAATGCAGCAGCTCATAAGAGGACTATACACATGACCAAGAGGGATGTACCCCAGGAATCCAGCACAGCGATATTAGCCATATGCAGCTGTTTATATTTAAACTAGAGGCCTGGTGCACAAATTCATGCACAGGTGGGGTCCGGCTGGCCCGCCCCAATTGGGGCCAAACTGGCTGGGGGGAGGGGCCACAGGCAGTTGGCCGGTGGGCCCCACCCCCTGGTTGAACTCCTGGTTGAAGGGACAATTTGCATATTAGCCTTTTATTACATAGGATAGGATCAACACCTCGGTTCCTCAGTTGCTCCAGCCACATTTGAAGTGCTCTGTAGTGGCACGGCAAGCATGTCAAACTCAAAGGCTAACACGGGCCAAATAAGGTTGAAGTTTATGTGGGCCGCAAAAAACAAAAGCTTCAATTTTCATGGAAACAGGTTTATTTCGATAGAGACATGCTGAATACAAAGGGCTGAAATAAGTGAGTAATCATTAACACAAAATAATAGAACATTTTAATAAAAAATTATTTTTTCTTGAACGTTAACTTACCAGACACTGAATAACTGCACAAATTTATAAGCATAATGCAAATAAACCTATTTTTCTTGTTCTCCAAAAGCGATACATTTCCTGTTGCACACACCAAACAAGTCAGTACAAGACTAATGACATGGCAATCGGCTGCTAAAATATTCGCTGCTAGTATTAGTGGAGAGAAATGGTGTGCCTGCGTGTAAGGGAAATGGATGCAATACAATTATAGTAAACAGTCATTAGCTAACATTATAGCTCATTATTAATAATCATGTATAACAGGATATTGTAAAAATTAAGTTAGGAAATTTTTATTAAGACATTTCTTATATGCTGTTATATTGGCTGGGCCGCAAAAATATTCGTTGATGAGCTGCAAGTTTGACATGCTTGGGCTGTGGTGACAATGCAGGTATAGAATGTGTGCATCATTCCAGAACATTCTGTAGGAAAAGCTAGTCTAGACTCTGCCTGCTCAGGAGGTTGCATGTCTCCCTGAAATAGGAGCTAGAGCTGCCCCTGCTGACTACCTGCCTTTCCCTGTAGGTGGCTGGGGCCCCAAACCCCACACCCACAGGGCAGCAGGTCCTGGACATGGACAGCTACCTGGACTCTTCTGTGCTGGACAGCTCCTTCCTCACCTTCCCTGGGCCCCGTGCTGAGGTGAGGGCTCCCGACGGGCCCTGCCTGGGTTGGGTGGGTGTCACTGCCTATGGGCAGCTTGGAGTCTGAGGCTCTCTCTCTACTTTTCAACAGGCCTTTGCTGGACAAATGAAAAGTGACTTATTTCTGGACGATTCCAAAAGGTGGGGGCCCTTAGAGAAAATGTGGACCTTGATGTAGGTCAGCTGCACATGCCATGTCATGCTTACCTGGGCTGCATGTGTGCCATGTCATGGTTACCTGGGCTGCGTGTGTGCCATGTCATGCTTACCTGGGCTGCGTGTGTGCCGTGTCATGCTTACCTGGGCTGCGTGTGTGATGCTTACCTGGGGCTGCGTGGGCCATGTCATGGTTACCTGGGCTGCGTGTGTGGCATGTCATGGTTACCTGGGCTGCGTGTGTGCCATGTTATGGGTGTCCAGGCTGCATGTGTGCCATGTCATGGTTACCTGGGCTACGTGTGTGCCATGTCATGCTTACCTGGGCTGCGTGTGTGCCATGTCATAGTTACCTGGGCTGCGTGTGTGCCATGTCATAGTTACCTGGGCTGCGTGTGTGCCATGTCATAGTTACCTGGGCTGCGTGTGTGCCATGTCATGGTTACCTGGGCTGCGTGTGTGCCATGTCATGGTTACCTGGGCTGCGTGTGTGCCATGTCATGGTTACCTGGGCTGCGTGTGTGCCATGTCATGGGTATCTGGGCTGCATGTGCTGTCGCGTGTCCTCGTCCAGTGTTTGTTGGCCCTTTGTGTTGTCACACACTCTTCCAGGCAGGTGTTTGCTCAGAAGCCCCATGTATCCGTGTGTGACTGGATGTGCAGACGTGTCTCCTTGGGCTCCCCCTGCTGACCCGTGTCCTCTACAGCCTAGTGTGCTGGCCATCCAGCGAAGGCACGCTCAGTTGGCCAGACTTGCTGAGCGACCCATCCATCATGGGCAGCACCCTGCAGCGGCTGGCACGGGGTCGGATGGGCCACATTCTGGGCCCAGAGGAGGACAGTCTCTCCCTGGTCAGCCCCTCCTCACCTGCCAAATACTTCTCAGCTTCAGGTGA
>NW_006290772.1:459025-466119 GCF_000327345.1 Myotis davidii
AGACACCGTACCAGGAGGGTTCTAAGGCTCAGGGTGGGAGGAGCCCAGCCGCCCTGATGACACGTCCTGCTTTCTTTAGATGAAGACCTGATCCGGCAGATCCTGGCTGAAGGGGTCAGCAGCCTGGCCCCCACCCAGGACACTCAAGTAGAAACGGATCTGCTCACCGGCCTGTGAGTGCCCAGCTCCTGGGGGGGTGGAGGCATGTGTAGGGGACCCAGGCCAAGAAGCCCTGCTTCCTGCATGGGACTGGCCTCATGTTGTCCGGCCCCGTGGCCCCATGTGGAGCCGGGTAACGTTGTTTGACCTCTGAGTCCATCATTGGTTGAAAGGACTTCCTGGGGTCAGCCGTGGCCCAGCGAATGTTCCCTTTAGTATAGCAGGAGGAGGGACATTTGAGGAACAGATAGGGTGGCTGTGATAAGAATCGTTGTCAGGTTTTTAAATGCCCCATTTTTTTCTTTTGAGACGACTTGTTTCCAATTTCGTAACAAGATTCACTAGGAACTCCCTGCTACTTTTTGTTGTTGTCGTTAACCCTTACCCAAGGATATCTTTTTCATTGCTTTTTAGAGAGAGTGGAAGGGAAGAGGGAGGAAAGGAAAGAGAAACATTGATGTGATAGAGACACACCAATTGGTTGCCTCCTGCACATGGCCCGACCAGGGCTGGGGATCGAACCTGCAAACCAGATACGTGCCCTTGACTGGGAACCGAACCCAGGTTCCTTGAGGGCGCAGGCTGGTGCCCTAACCAGAGAAACACTGGTCAGGCACTTTGCTTATTCTCTCGTATTTATTTTACTATCTATATTTATATTCCTTTAACTCTTTTAATTTCAAGCAACCAAAACTTACTGAAATACACAAATTGTCCCAGAACACAGAGAAAAAAGGAAAGTTTCTCCAATCATTTTATGAAGACAGATAACCATGACATGATGGCATTTTTATGAAGAAATGCCAGTTGATTAAAAACTGTAACATAGGGAGATTCTAGGGTAGAAATTATAAGCTGACCACCCCAAACACCCGAATACCTGCAGCAGCTCACCCCCTGCGGATCCCTGTTCAGACACCGACTGCCCACAGCTTCTTGTGGATAGCTAGTGTGCAGCACAGACTTAACAACATGCACTGAGCAATTATTTCCCCCCTGAGACATTGCCACCCCAGCCAAAAACTGTAGCTTCATCCTTGACTCCTTTCTGCATCCTTCCTCACACAAGTCTTCTCTCCATCTGCCCGTGCCCCTTCCATCCAGGCGTCATCTTCTGCCTGGTCCATTCCAGGGCCACCTTACAGAGTGCTCCATCGGCAGCAGAGAGAGTCTGCTCCGTGAGGCAGGCCCTGTCACAGCCTTCCTCGGGCACTGGCTAGCTATGGCTGCATAAGGGGTTGCCCCAAAATTCCGGGCTTAAAACAGCTCAGATGACAGACATCTTGGTGCTGGCTGTTGGTGGGAGGCCTCAGCTTCTCCGTCTGGACCACACCATTGAGCTGCTCAGGCGTCCTCACAACGTGGCAGCCAGTGCCCCAGAGTGGATGGTCAGCTCCCCCGATGGTCAGCCTCGTTAGTCACACACTGTCATTCCACAAGGTCCTCTTGGTTTCTCCCTGGGAGGAAACTACGTAGGGGTGTCATGCCAGGAGGGAAATCTCATCGGGGCAACTTGGAGGTGCCCACCAGGACTGGGTGCACTCCGTACATGCCTCACAGCCGTACCCAGCCAGGCTCCACACCTTCCCAAGTCCTTTCCTGCCACCTTCCCTCTGTTACCCACTTCCTTTCGGCTACAACATCCCTCACTCTTCCGCCTCCATCTTTTGTTTCTGCTGCTCCCTGTGCCTAGCCTGCTCCTCCCCAAGACAAGAGCTTCATGGTCTACTTCCTTCAGGTCTTCACTCAAAGCTGCCTAACCAGAACCTTCCTTCCTGCCTTAAGCAAAGGCAGTAAGGTGCAATAACATGGACCCATGCACGTGTGCACACACACACACACACACACACACACAGGTAGGCCTCGGCCCCTCCCCTGCTTCCCATACAGTGAGCAGTGTTCATGCTTAATGTTTGCTTCCCCCACTACTATGTGCACGTTGTAAGCTTATGCACTTTGTTCTTTTCACTCAGTGCTCAGAATAGTGCCTGTATTTCTAGGGGATCAACACACTTGTTGGGTGGCTGAAGGAATCGGTGAATGATACCCAACAGCAAACATAGTCTTTGCTGTCATGCGGCTTAGAGTTGAATGTAAATTTGTGTGTATGCTATACTGTATCCACTATATGATTTGATACATGTTTATACACACATGTGAAATATAAACATGAACATATAGAAAAGGGATTAGGAAAAACTATAACAATACTGCTCTTGTCATGATGGAAATGCGGGTATTAAGTATCTGTTCTCTCTCTTTCGAAATTCAAATGTTTAATGAACTGTGCAGGGCTGGGGTGGGGTAAATTTGCCACATGTTGGGGACACCACAGCGGGGCCCATGGCGGTGGCTGGACTCGCTGCCTTTGTGTGTGTGTGTGGGGGGTGTGTGTGTGGGTGTGTGTGCGCGCACGCTGAGATCACTGTAGAACTGTACAAACAGCTTTCTAAGTGGCTGGAGTGGTGGCCTCGGAGCCTTCTCGGTGTCCGTCATTGAGAGGTGACTCAGAAGCTGTCAGCGTTCACCATCTTCATGGGCTTGTTTTCTTCCAAAGCAGGAGCTCTACCTGGACACACAGGTCTCTGTACATGATCTCCACAGTGTGGCACAGTGTCTGAGTTCTGTTTCCAAATGGCTGTTCTTGACCCTTTTCTGGGTGAACTCTTGGAACCTTTCCTGAGTGATCTTGTAATTATAAAGCTGACCCATCCGCTCCTCCAGTGGCTCTGTCAGGTCCAAAACCTTGATCATGAGGCTGTGCCTGAAGGTGGTCGTGAGTGCACGGTCCCGCCTGCTCTGGTTGATGGTTGCGATCAGCTCCTGGGCTCCCTCCTTCAGGATCTTGATGCTGAAGCCCAGAGAGGAAAAGTCGGGTCCTGACTTCCCATCCATCACCATCAGCTGGCGACCGGCCCTGGAGGCGGCAATGGGAGGGCTAGAAACCCAGCTTCTGGCTGCCCCACCAGCTTCTTCTTGGCGGCCTCCTTGTCCTGCTGCTGCTCCTTGCTCTCCTCCAACGGCTGTGGCTCCTGGTCCTCACACTTCATGTGGGACATGTCTGCTCCCTGTCTCTCCACCTTGTCTTTTCTGTTCTCTATTTATTAACCTACTTTCTACAAATAGTTGATGCTACTTTTATAACCAGAAAAGTCAGTTTCAAGGAGAATTTGGCACTGCTATCCTCTGTGATCTCCCACTCCCCTGGACAATGTTGCCTTTGATCCTCTAGGACCGTGGTCGGCAAACTGCGGCTCACGAGCCACATGCGGCTCTTTGGCCCCTTGAGTGTGGCTCTTCCTAAGCCTTAGAAGTACCCTAATTAAGTTAATAACAATGTACCTACCTATATAGTGTAAGTTTAAAAAATTTGGCTCTCAAAAGAAATTTCAATCGTCGTACAGTTGATACTTGGCTCTGTTGACTATTGAGTTTGCCGACCGCTGGGCTAGGAGATGCATAAACTAGAAATATTCAGGGTAACTCAGTGGCAGGCAGGTTCTGAGACTGTGGGGCCTGTTCTCTTCTGTTTCTGTAATCAGGGCACAGCTGTGCAGACATCACCCTAAGTGTGTGCACTGCCTGCTCGGTAAGTGCCTGCCCCGGGCCTGCTTCCCTTTCCTCGCTTTCTTCTTTCTCCCCATTTCCTCACATTCTCTCTCCAGGGTAGCAGCTCTGGCGCTGGGAAGGCCAGTGGCACCATGAGAGACACGCAGTGTGTGGGTCCCATGGAGTGCTGTGTACTATTGGAATTTGTAAAACATACATCCTCGTTCAAAAGTTAGTCTTAGGTTACAAAGGTGCACGAGCACAGGGCGCTCTGTGCACCGTGTGCGGCGGGAGGCTGAGGAGGAAGGCCCAAGGCATGGGCAGTGCCCGCTGGAAGCCAGTCGTAGTTTGCTGGTGTGAAGAGCGGGCAGGGGACGCTGCTGTAGTCCTGCTGTAAAGGCGATGGCTGCTGGAGTGGTGGCAGGACAGGAGAGAGGTGGCACAGGTCACAGAGAGTTATGGGGCAAGATCGACAAGTAAGCAGGAAGTGAGGGGGTGAGACAGGCTGCCAGGACAAGGAACGGCCTCAGAGGAGGTGGGCAGTGTGTGGGCTGCCAGGTGAGCGTCCGCTGCCCCCCTCCTGTGCCTCAGGCCCAGCGCTCCCGGGGAGAAGACGGAGATGCTGATGCTGCGGAGACGGGGGGACAGCGGCCTCCCCAGCCCAGGCCCGATGTGGGAGCAGCCCCCGTCAGCAAAGCTCGCCAGGACAGGTGCGCTCTGTGTCCCCAGGATGCCCCTCCCGCCCTCCCTCTGGGCCCCCGGTCACCCACCTGTCTTTGCCTCCCCAGGGCTGGTGGAGGGCCTGCGGAAGCGACTGCTGCCGGCCTGGTGTGCGCCCCTGGCCCACGGGCTCAGCCTGCTGCTGGCGGCTGCGGCCGTGGGCGTCTCGGGGTGGGTGGGCGCCGGCTTCCCCCCGGGCGTGAGTGTCATGTGGCTCCTCGCAAGCAGCTCCAGCTTCCTGGCCTCGTTCCTCGGCTGGGAGCCGCTCAAGGTGAGTGGGATGCGGGGCCAGGCTGCCAGCCCCTGGCACGCGCGGGCCTCTCTGATGCCACCCCTGGCTCAGGTTCTGCTGGAAGCCCTGTACTTCTCCCTGGTGGCCAAGCGGCTGCACCCTGACGAGGATGACACCCTGGTGGAGAGCCCGGCGGTGACACCTGTGAGCGAGCGTGTGCCCCGTGTGCGGCCCCCACACGGCTTTGCGCTCTTTCTGGCAAAGGAGGAAGCCCGAAAAGTCAAGAGGCTGCACAAAATGCTGCGGGTGAGTCAGGCTGTCGTGGCCAGTGCCTGCCCACCCTCTATACCTCTTGGCCAGTGCAGCCTCTTCTCAAAAACCTCACGTGGACCCCTTCCTCTAGAAGGCCCTAGGGCTCTGCAGCCTGGGTCCATCTCCCTCCCTTCACCCCAACTCCTGGTGCCCCTAGTCCTTGCTCTGCCCCTTGTACCCACCTCCAGTGCCTGCTTCTGCCTGTTCTGGCAGGGCCCTAGGTGTGGCTTCCCTGGCCTTCCGTGGATCACGTGTCTGCCCCCAGGTGGGGTGTCTGTGCTGCCCTTCTCAGTGCTGGGCGCCCTGGCCGTGGGCAGTTGGCTGCCCAGAACCTCGCCCTGTTACGGCAGCTGGGCTGGGATTGGCTGACACGAGGCTGTCCCTGTCCCCCAGAGCCTCCTGGTGTACATGCTCTTCCTGCTGGTGACACTGCTGGCCAACTATGGGGACGCCTCGTGCCACAGCCACGCCTACCGCCTGCAAAGTGCCATCAGGCAGGAGCTAGATAGCCAGGCCTTCCTGGCCATCACCCGGTACGGACACCCTGGACGCATGTACACATCTGTTTGCTGGGCCAGGGTGGTGCTGATGCCAACCAGGGTTCACCTTGATCCTGCCCTTGGTCAAGCTCAGCCCCCAAGGGACATTGGGAAGGGGCTTGACACATTTTTGGTTCTCAGGACTGGAGTGGGTGCTGCTGGCAATGGGTAGTGACCAGAGATACTGCTGAACATGCTACGGCACCCAGGACAGCCCATGAGAGTTATCTGTCCCCAAACGACAATAGGCCAAGGTTATGCCTCATCCCCTCTGGCGCACTGACAGCCTCTCTGGGCTGGGCCAGGCTTGAAGTAGTTGTGCTCCCTGGACCTCTCACCCCTGGCAGCACGGGGAGCTGAGGGGCGGAGCATGTGACTTGTTTCTGGTGTGGGCAGGTCTGATGAGTTCTGGCCGTGGATGTCCCATGTGCTGCTCCCCTACGTCCATGGGAACCAGTCCAGCCCAGAGCTGGGGCCCCCACGGTTGCGGCAGGTGCGGCTGAAGGAAGGTGAGCTGGGGGTCACTCTGGCACTTGTCCCTGCTCGTTTCCAAAGAGAAGCCTTTGGCAGGGTTTTGATTCAACTCCCTGGCTGTGTGACTTTACCTCTCCCTGATTCGTTTTCCTTATCCGTCAGTGAGACCAGGACATCTATCTTCAGGTTACTGGGAGGGTTTCAGGGGAGAGCGTGTGGAGCTGGTCAACAGTAAGCTATCCTGTTTGGGTCATGCTCAGTCCCCGCCCTCTGATTTCAGCTCTCTGCCCAGACCGGCCAGACTCGGGGGCGCACACGTGCTCAGCAGCTTCAGGTGGCTTCAGCACCAGCGACTATGGCATTGGCTGGGGGAGTGCTGCCCATAACGGCTCTGAGATGTGGGCCTACTCTGCGCCAGACGCGCTGGGGTGAGCACAGGAGAGACCAGGGTGTTCTCCAGAGGAGCCCCTCATCCCAGCCAGCATGGCTCCCAGGTTGCCGCAGGGCCGGGCTGTCTCACACTGCCCCTCACTTGCAGCGTCTGGTACTGGGGCTACTGCTCTGTGTACGACAGCGGGGGCTACGTGCAGGAGCTGGGGCTGAGCCTGGAGGAGAGCCGCCAGCAGCTGGGCTTTCTGCAGCTGCACAACTGGATCGACAACAGGTAGGCGCTCATGAGACAGGCTGCCTCGCTCTGCCGCGGCCCACTCAACCCTGGGTGGTCCCCTCATCAGAGATCCCAGTTTACTCCCACTCCCCAGCTTTGTCGCTCCAGATCAGTCACTGCACTTCCTCCCCAGTCCACACATCCCCCCCACTCCCCCCACAACACCAGAGGCCCTTCCTCTGAGGTTCCTGCCCTCTCACCCCTCCCTTGTCCTGTTCCTCACCCCTGCCGTCTGAGAAGGAGCCGCGCAGTGTTCGTGGAGTTCACACGCTACAGCCCTGCCGTGGGACTGCACGCCGCCGTCACACTGCGCCTCGAGTTCCCCGTGGCGGGACACGCTGTGGCCTCCCTCAGCATCCGTCCGTTTGCGCTGCGGCGCCTGAGCGCAGGCCTCTCATTGCCTCTGCTCACCACGGTAAGCTCCACCCCAGCCCCGCCCCCC